>NC_134833.1:8866897-8922345 GCF_004210375.1 Tachypleus tridentatus
GATAACGTAGAATTTCACCTTCCTACATCCAGAATGGTCAAAGATTCGGATCAGTTTTTGTAGTGTGATGATGAGTTTTAACCTTAACATGTCCATGAAATTTGGTACAAATCCAATCAAACTTAGCAGATTTATTAACCAAAAACAGGAAAGATGTCCTATCTTCACCTTATAAAAAATCATGAAATTTGGTACAAATCCAATCAAACTTAGCAGATTTATTAACCAAAAACAGGAAAGATGTCCTATCTTCACCTTATAAAAAATGCTTCAAAGTGATCCAGAATCCGGACCAAATTTGGAGAAGAGTGTTCCATATTGACTTCCCATTTTGTGTAAAAGTTTCGTGTACTTTGGTCTATTAGTTTTCGAGATACTCACACACACCAATTGCAATACCCTTCCTGAGCGAGGGTAACAGAATACACATTAACAGTTTTACCTCCATTTTCAGAGTTGTTAATGACAAGAAGACTGTGTGTGGGGCATTTGGATCTTCTGATTGTTTTTGTAACAACATTGTTTTTTTACATTCTTTAAGACATTTTGATTCTCTGAGTATTGTAATAACATTGCCTATTCTTTAAAACATTTTGAATCTCTGATTATTATTGTAAAAACATTATTACATTTTCCTTTGAAAGTGAATTCTTGCATCTTATGGCTTAACTTCGACATTATAAGATGTTTGTATTAAATGGTCGAACCCTTTACCCTATCCCATTGTCTCAACAGTAAATCTGTAGGCTTACGACGCTAAAAACCGAATTTCGATACCAGTGGTGGGCAGAGCGCACATAGTTCAACATGTAGCTTTATGCCCAAGAACAACGAAAACCAAAATTAAATTAAAGGGTCAAATTATGACCTGATGTAAAAAGGTGGTTCATTACTAACTGTCATTTATGGTAGAATTTATAAATTCTGAAACAAACACTTAAATAGAAATCAATATCAAACACGTATTGTTTTATTAATTTATTAAATAGTTTTTAAAACGTTGTGGTTTAAGATGCATTTCAGTCTTGCAAAAAAAGCGTCTGAACAAGGGGTGTCATTATGTATTATAAAAATCCTGTAGTTTTATTCTCATTATAAGCCAACTCTCGCAGAAGTTGGAATTAGTTACAGCTCACACCATAATTACCACGTGATTGGTCAGTGTTTTATTTCTCCAGTGTATGAACTTGGAAGTAAAGCGTCGTGAAGGAGCAGTCAATTTTGTTCTATGTGCGGAAGAATCAAAATATAAGTCGATTTATATGTTCATTAAGAAATCGTTGCTTTTGGTTTACTTGTTAAATTAATTTGGTTTTATTAGTGATATCAGTCAACCATATTTCGTGGTTAGTTTAGTGCAAAATTCTAGATAAAGGGTATCTGTGTTTGCAACTTTAAACAGAATTGTTGTATCTTTGACTTTTATAGTATGAATCGAAAGATTTTGAAAAAGTCCAGCGCGTTTTTTTTTTTTTTTTTCAGTGGTCGAGCTTGTGGTATATTTATAGCACACGTTAGCCTCTTGTCGCTATAGTCTCTGTGGTTAGGGTTAGTAACCGATGTTTACTTAAAGAACACATTATCCTATTGTTGCTATAGAAGCTGTGTAGTTAGGGTTAGCTACTTTTAATCGGGTTGTGTAGTCGAAAGCTGAGATTTCTTCATTATCACAGGGCTACGTACAATCTTATCTGTACCAGTAATGTAAGAATAAAAACAACTAAAGAATGGATGCTTTGTAAAAAAAATATCAGTTTTTATTACTGTATTTTTAGTAATTGTTTAATGCCGCGTGTTTGGTAAACATCTATTTTAACCTAAAGAAATAGTGGGCAATTATTAGACAACGTGGTTTTGGGTTTAATCGCGTATTGTTTTACATATCTGTGTAGGTGAAGGTTTTTACAGAATTGTAGTTTTTTTTATTAACTCGCAAAAATTCGTGTAGTGTTAAAACAAAGATTCCGTTAAATATTCGAATTGGAACAAAATATTGAAAGTGTCTGAAACAAAACTATCTTAAGTGTTCGAACAAAAACAGTTATTGTACAAAATATTTGAAACGGCAGATTACATGGGATATTTCAATCAAAATAATGTAAAAAAATGAAATATTCAATAATCAGAATCCAAATAAAATTCTACAAAACATTTGAGTTAAAATGTATTTAACGAAACCACAAAATTTAGAACGTTCAAAACGAAGTCATTCTAATTAGAATAAAACAAAAACGTATTGGAGTGAACAACGAACATTGACGACTTTCACACATGTCATCTTTTCTAGATTAATTTGGTTAGTATAACCCCTGTAGTTTGGGTTGTTAGTGCGACCACATATACTGTACTTATGACGACTTATGTACAGTTTTATGGATCAGGAATGGTCTTAGTTGTGTCTTATACCCATAGTTGTTTTTGTGTTATCAAGAAATTAGGTTTTGTCAAGATGACATATGCATTCTTGTCAGATGCTGCGTTTGTAAGATTTTTTTTTAATCTGTGGGGGAAAAGGGAAGAAAATTATTAGTCGAAGGGCAGAAATAAGTTATACTTAAGTAATACTTCTGTGTTATTGTGAGTCCACATGAAAGTTTTGAAAGTATTTCGGATGGGTGGGCTGTTTGGGGAAGAGGCAGAGCTCTTAATGGACGACCTGCGATCTTGGTGGACACGACCCTGTATGGACAGATTTAGTAACGTCATCAGTTAGGTATATGTATATTTACTGCAGGCATTTCTGGAGTTCCCTGGTTTGGTGTGGTTTAATCATTAGTGGACTGGAGTTCCCTGGTTTGGTGTGGCATAATCATTAATGGACTGGAGTTCCCTGGTTTGGTGTGGCTTAATCATTAGTGGACTGGAGTTCCCTGGTTTGGTGTGGCTTAATCATTAGTGGACTGGAGTTCCCTGGTTTGGTGTGGCTTAATCATTAGTGGACTGGAGTTCCCTGGTTTGGTGTGGCTTAATCATTAGTGGACTGGAGTTCCCTGATTTGGTGTGGCTTAATTATTAGTGGAATGTGAATACCAGAATTGTGATTCATGTATCATTGCCCCTAGATTCGCGCTTATTGCTTTGGAGCCATGAACGAGTATAAGAGCAACAGTCTAATTGCACTGTTATGTTATACCAGAGGAGTCCAAGAGTTGTTGGTCAGTGCTGTTGGCTAGCTGTCTTCCCTGTTCTATCATATAAGAATTAGAGAGAATATTCAAGGATGGCTTATTGTAACTTTGCATAAATATCCAAAATAAAAAAAAAAGTTAAAAATATTTGCCAGGTGCTGGAATCTCACGTAGGTCTACGGATTGTGGGATCGAAACTCGCATGCTCGAGCTTTCAGACATGGGGGTTGTTATAATGTAATGTTCAGCCCTACTACTAGTTTTATAAAATAATAGCCCAAGGATTGCAGTGTCGGTGTTGAGCAGCAGCTGACAGAATTTTATGGTAAATGTGACGCAACAACAACTTTTGTCATCTAATTTTTTAACGTTTTCTGTGAATAATTTCAAACATTAAGATTTTATAGAAAAATACTGCTAATAAAAAAACTAGAGTTCTTACAGATAACTTTCTTCGCCTAGTTTGAGAAGCCAGTTACAACTGAATTTATTAAATAGTTGTAATGGACGACATCTAAAAGTCAACCATCATCTGATGTATTTTATTTTGTTATGTACACGTGCATTGGTTAAGGAAAATCAAAGAGAAAGTGGGGGTAGATAATATTACACTTCTAGTTTCCATTTGTAAGTTCCAACAAGTATTTTAATGTTTCCATGAAAACTTCCATAATTCTCCGTTTAGTCACTTTTGCTGTAGTAGTATAATTAATTGACACACAAGTTTTAATCAAAATGTGCTTGAAGTTTAAAACTAACAAACAATTTCAAACTACCTGTAGTTTGGTTTTGGATTATTGTGTATTTTGACATCGGTTTTTTTGTAATTAACGCAAAGCTATAGAATAAGCTATATGTGTTGAGCCTATCACGGGTATTGAAACCCGGTTTCTAGCGTTCTAGATTTACCGCTCTATCACTGAGGGGTTTAGCGCCAGAGGGACAGTGAAATTTATTACTTTAAAATGCGTCAAATTATTTTAAATTTAGACATTTCTTCGTTCGGAATAAACTGAAACTGTATAGTTGTTTGGATTAGTTTACCGTATTTGCTGGTAATATATGATACAGTTTGTATTTGTTTTGTATGAATTGTGTTTGATTTTGACAGTTGAATAGTATATAGTTAGTATGTGAGAAACTACCGCAGGTTTACCTTGATGTTTGTAATTTTATAATTAAAAATATCTAAGTATAGGTTTTTACTGCAGTAAGAAGGTTTGCTTTCTCCCATTTTAAGTGCAGTGATATCTTCAGAATGGACGAAAGTCGTTGTTTTCGTTAACAGATACACATATGGCGACTTCTTTAAACGCGTTATGGCATTACTTAACCCTAGTTTGCCACTTAGAGACGATTTGTATCCATATCCCCTGAGTATTTTGTTGTTGTTTTTCGAAAATTCGATAAACAAGTTTCCTTCTGAGTCAGTGGTAACTTTACGCTTTTACAACGTTAAAATCCAATATTCGATTTCCCGCAATGGACAAGGACAGATGTATTATTGTGTTGCTTTGCACTAAGTAAACAAAGTAAACACATTTATTGAACATTAACTTTTTACAGTTGCTTTTGGCGTGTCTATGGTTTACATCACTTTATAAAATATTTAAACTTCGTTTTTTAATCTATACTTAGTCCTAGTAGTTCATTCTATTTTTGATTAAGGCACTCGACTCGTAATCTGAGGGTCGCGGGTTTGAATCCCCATAACTCCAAATATGCTTGACCTTTCGACCGTGGGGACGATATAATGTGAAGGTCAATCCCACTATTCGTTGGTAAAAGAGTAGCCCAAGAGTTGGCAGTGGGTAGTGGTGACTAGCTGCCTTCCATCTAGTCTTACACTGCAAAATTAGGGACGGCTAGAGCAGATAGCCCTCGTGCAGCTTTGCGCGAAATTCAAAACAAACTAAACTATTTTTGAGTAACTTTTTTTTTTTTAGCTGTATCGGACGGCCCAAATCTTTTAAAACTTCAGTTCTGTAATTAGCGAAATAAAAACGTTTACTTATTACGTTATAATTGTGAAAAAAATGTATGTTTTGAAAACCACAAATGTTATAATTAAACATATTTTATTTTTCATGTAGATTTTTTTTTTAGTATTCGGAATTTGTGCTTGTCGTAAATTTGTAGATTATACTCTTTTTATACACGTTCTAACCTTGTACCCGCGGTTGGTAGGGGACTTACAAAGCAGAAATTAAGGGCACGATCCCTGATGTTGGCACAACATATGTAACTCATTAAGCTGTTGTTTACTTACCGGTAACCGAATGTTCCTCAGTTCGTGTTATCAAATGAACTGTGCATCAGTTTTGTGATTTTGTGTTCAAGCATATCAGGTATTACCGTTGCAGTCTACACAGATTTGTGTCACCTGACGCCTTTTGAACGCAGGTTTTCCCCGGTGGTACACACACATATCAGCTGTTGTTGTATTAAAAGACAAACAGATGTAGCGGTGATGACAGGGTGGCCTTCCCTCTGTTGAATAACTGAGAATTAGGAACGACTGTTGAGAGCTATTGTAACTTTCTGATCCATGTCGTAGTTACGTTGTTTTCGCGCTTTTCTGTACAAAATGCTCGGAGCTTCGACTCCAAGAAATCAGTAGCAACAAAAAAGTGTGGAATTGTTTGTTTGGAATACGTAACGTAACTCATTGTTGGCTATTTCTAACATTTCCTAACTATTTGTTTGGAATACGTAACGTAACTCAATGTTGGCTATTTCTAACATTTCGTAATTGTTTCTTTGCTAATTCAGTAACTAAAATTCAATACTAACTAGTAATAAAATCTCTCTTCACAAAACAAGTAATTTTTATTCCATAAGTATTATAATAACATATTTAAATATCCAAGTTTCACAGTGTGAGATTTAATTATGCTTTCTGTACGTAAACTAAACCCTAAATTAAAGCAACGGTTTCCAAATTTTTAAGTTCCGACCTAATTACGTCATCCCGAATCAGCTCGACACCATCTGTTCGGAAGTTTATTTCAACCGGCCCATTCAACTTTTTTTCTTTTTTTTTGCTACATAGCCCTCCTCTCTCAAATTCACTACCCCTCCAGAGTCTGTAATAACTATAGGTTCAGGAACTTAAAGTATTGGAAGGAACCAAACTTCGTTTTATGAATAAGGCGCTATCAACCTTTTGTTTCGTAACATAGTCGACTGTAGATCGTTGCGTATATTTGTTCTCTACGTCGAGAGTCGTATGGCCAGTCGTAAATAGGTCGACGTACCTTTGCATCCCAGCGGGGAACTCCCGTATAATAAAGTAAACATGTTATCAGCTGTGTGGGCGTGGCATATGGTGTAATAACTGTTTGTTCTTAAAGTTGATTTTGTTTCTAAAGAGCTTAAAGTAAAGAGAGTAAAACGGTCTGTCAGCCACACCACATCTGCCATGTCTAGTGCTGATTTGGCCTTGGTAAAGAGTAGGTTTTATCACTTTTATACAAGTCATTTAGATAACAAAATTAGTTTACAGATTACTATGTATTTATTTAAATTACTACTAGCATGAAATACACATTCTGCAAAGTGAATTTGTCAGTGACTCTCTTATGATTCACAGAGATTCCAATGTACTTCTACAGTATTCCCAGTTATCTCTGTAGCTACCTCAAGGTGGTTTGTATCTGCTAAAACCTGTTAAGACACCCACCAATGTTACACAAGAACCTGTACTCCAATTAATCTTACTAGTTTGTGAGTAGGATATGAATCCAGTTTGAAATGTAGTGTTTCCGAGAGTACAAAGTCCAAAGCCAGATTTGGGTTCAGTGATTCTGAAAACCCATTCATCATGTCTGGGTTGACCTTTTGAGAGCGAGACTGCCTTTCTCCATCTGTGTTTATAAAGGACAACCCCAGGTCACTTTGTGTCTGCCTGTCCAGTTGGGTCATACTATCTCCAAAATTGTGTTTGTGCAGACAAACAAACCAATTCAAGCAACTTAACACATGATTGCTCTTTACTTTTATTTGAATTAAATTTATCCATTTTTCAAAAATCAGGCACTAGCAACTTGCCATACTTTTCCTAGTGGAAGGAGTGGCTACAGCATCAATGAGAGAAGACTACATGAGTAATTCTTAGAATTTAAGAGAGAAATTAAATGTTTGTTTACTGCAGTATATGAGGTAGTCTTATTTAAAGTGAAAGCTTCTGCTTCCTTCATACTTTAAGGATGTCTCCTTTGGCCAAGGATGACAATACCTTTATAAAAACAATCTACTCAACAAAAATTAGGCTTAATAAAATTGTGGTTAAATAAAAACTTAATTATTCTTTCAAACATGAAATTATTTTTTTTAGAGAACTTCCTGAAATAGTTAAATTCTTTGTTTGCTTTTGACTGAAAGAAGTGTCAAGTAAGATAACTGTGTATTAATTTCCAAAATTTGTGAATTAATATGCAACATTCATGATAAAAGATGATTATAATGTCATTCAGTTCTGTTCTTTCACCATTTAGTGATGAAAAGCATTAATGTACAGCTAGCTGCATGTTTAACCTAACATGTGTTTCGTAATATTAATTTTAACCGTTTACAATATGTTTTGTTTAATTAGGTACAGCTGTATAATACATAATTTGTATTGGTGACTGGAACCATGCATGGTGTTTATTAAGTCTGATACATAGTTTACTTCATCAGTTGTAACCACATGTGACGTGTATTATCTTCCTAGATACAACTGTATGTACATACACAGTTTTAATAATATTTTTTATTAATACTTTAAGTTCTCATTTATATCATAATTGGATGGTTTATTGATAGATTTGTGCTATTCATTAGTAGTCAACCAGTATAACATCTTTTATGAAATGGACTTGATTCAACAGTCTTTGTTAATTTCATGTATAGTGTCAGAACAGCAATATAGAATTGTATTTCTGAAAGCCCTTTGACATCATCAGGTGTTGCCACACGGAGGTCGCCAGTACCTCCCAATAAGTGGCATCTAGGACATGAATTTATGATGTGTTTAGTTGTTTGATTTGGAGGTTCACAGTCATGTGGGGTGTCTTTAATTTACCATTTGTGCAGCAGGTAGCCTCATCTTGTTTGTCTGGTGAAGATCCCCTTACACTGGAGATCAAGTCATGAAACTTACCATTCATGCAGCAGATAGCCTCATCTTGTTTGTTTGGTGAAGATCCCCTTACACTGGAGATCAAATCATGAAACTTACCATTTGTGCAGCAGATAGCCTCGTCTTGTTTGTTTGGTGCAAGTCCCCTTACACTGGAGATCAAATCATGAAACTTACCATTTGTGCAGCAGATAGCCTCGTCTTGTTTGTTTGGTGTAAGTCCCCTTACACTGGAGATCAAATCATAAAACCTCTTTTGCCAAGTCTTGGATAGGGTGCCAGTTTCTAATGTCACAGTTGACCACAAATATTTCCAACAAGGAATAGGATACTTGGGTACAGGAAGGGTTTTGCAAATCTTCATTGATTGACATTACAGGATTTGCTATAAATTGCTTAAATGTTTTAATAACCTTCTGCTGATGATGGTTTGATGGTGGATCAGTTTAATTTGATGGTTACTAAGATCTTTTATTACCTATATTATCCATTGTGCAGTACTATATTATGGTGGCTTCAGATACTTGGTATTTTCCCTTTATAGACACACACAGTATATATAATGTATGTATGTAAATATTTATATGTTGTAGTAACTTGTCATTTTTATTCTACTTTACATATGCTTGTTTTTTAAAAATTAAGATTTTTTTAGTATTTTTTATAGGAAATTAGCAATTGCATGATGAAAACATTTAAACAAATGTATATTCATGTGTTGTTGTACATTAGGACTTCCAGATCCTTTCTGTAAGGTCAGTGTTGATGGATCAGGTCAGTGCCACTCAACAGATACCATCAAGAACACACTAGATCCAAAGTGGAACCAACACTATGACCTGTAAGAAAAGTACCTTTTTAACATCTTGTTCTTTACTTCTGTTCAAACAAGCTTGCTAGATTACTAGTAATCTACTTCTACTAGTAGAAGACCCATTGCTAAAGAATGTTAAATCTTTGAACCTTTAATTTTTTTATCATTCTGCTGGAATTAGTTTGGAGTAATTATCACTTTCATAACATTTGGAGTAATTATCACCTTCATAAAGTTTGGAGTAATTATCACCTTCATAACATTTGGAGTAATTATCACCTTCATAACATTTGGAGTAATTATCACCTTCATAACATTTGGAGTAATTATCACCTTCATAACATTTGGAGTAATTATCACCTTCATAAAGTTTGGAGTAATTATCACCTTCATAAAGTTTGGAGTAATTATCACCTTCATAAAGTTTGGAGTAATTATCACCTTCATAAAGTTTGGAGTAATTATCACCTTCATAACATTTGGAGTAATTATCACCTTCATAACATTTGGAGTAATTATCACCTTCATAACATTTGGAGTAATTATCACCTTCATAAAGTTTGGAGTAATTATCACCTTCATAAAGTTTAGAGTAATTATCACCTTCATAAAGTTTGGAGTAGTTATCACCTTCATAACATTTTCACTTTCTTTATAAAAACAAATGAATAACAACATGACTTGGATTAGTTTTCATCCAAAAAGACACAAATGTCATCAGATGCTATAACTGTTCTACAAATAAACCAGGATTTTCAGCCACCTGCTGGCAGTGTCCACTTGGCTTTAAGTTAAGATGTTTGCATTAGTACTTTTGTTGGCTTTATGATATTTATAGTTGTAAAATATTGAATTTTTAGGCCTGAAGTGTAAAATATTATTGGTTATAACAACAAAATTTGCTTAATATAGGTATGCAACTGTGATTTCAAAAGATTAACTTCTAAATTTGTTCTTCACATAATTATTATTGATGTATTTATATATTACTCTATTTGTTTCTAACATTTTTCATTTAGAATTAAATGTAGCTGTTTCTCCATCTTGTTAAACAAACATGTGGCTCTTTTAGTTTTTTTTTCTTGGTTAATGCCTAGTCTTCTCAGCTGATTTGTTACATCAGTGTCCAGTCATCCTGGCTGGTTTGTTGTGTCAGCATCCAGTCATTCTGGCTGGTTTGTTACATCAGCATCCAGTCATCCTGGCTGGTTTGTTACATCAGCATCCAGTCATCCTGGCTGGTTTGATACATCAGCGTCCAGTCATCCTGGCTGGTTTGATACATCAGCGTCCAGTCATCCTGGCTGGATTATTACATCAGCGTCCAGTCATCCTGGTTGGATTGTTACATCAGCGTCCAGTCATCCTGGCTGGTTTGATACATCAGCGTCCAGTCATCCTGGCTGGTTTGATACATCAGCGTCCAGTCATCCTGGCTGGTTTGATACATCAGCGTCCAGTCATCCTGGCTGGTTTGATACATCAGCGTCCAGTCATCCTGGCTGGTTTGATACATCAGCGTCCAGTCATCCTGGCTGGTTTGATACATCAGCGTCCAGTCATCCTGGCTGGTTTGTTACATCAGCGTCCAGTCATCCTGGCTGGATTGTTGCATCAGCGTCCAGTCATCCTGGCTGGATTGTTGCATCAGCGTCCAGTCATCCTGGCTGGATTGTTGCATCAGTGTCCAGCCATCCTAGTTGATATATTAAGATAATGGGTAATCAGTTTGATAAGTATACGTCAATGGCTAGTCAACTTTATCACTATGCTAAATTAACATTTTCAAAATGTGTTTGACATTACACCTTAAGAAGTATTCTTTAATACAAAGAATAAAAGTGTATTCATAAATTGGTCTAAACATCCTCATCACATGGTTAAATGAATGGCTATAAACATTAGAGTGTCATATGTTAGATATGTTTTAAACATTTCAGTTTTAGTGCTGGTCACAAGGATGTCACCATAACATATAAAAATTTAATACCAATTCAAGAGAAATCTCTAGTTATTCACTGTCATGTTTCAAACTTTGGAAGGGGAGCACTAGAAAATCAAAAAACTGGTTATTAAATAAAAAAAGTTAAATTATTATAGCAGAAAATGTGTATATGGGTGTGTTGTTCACTAACTTGATGTACTGTGTGTATATTTGTATGTGGGTGTGTGGTTCACTAACTTGATGTACTGTGTGTATATTTGTATGTGGGTGTGTGTTTCACTAACTTGATGTACTGTGTGTATATTTGTATGTGGGTGTGTGGTTCACTAACTTGATGTACTGTGTGTACATTTGTATATAGGTGTGTGGTTCACTAACTTGTTGTACTCTGTGTATATTTGTATGTGGGTGTGTGGTTCAGTAACTTGTTGTACTCTGTGTATATTTGTATGTGGGTGTGTGGTTCATTCATCAGAGAAGCATGTGAGTATTGTCAAGTTACACAGACGTAGGTATGTGTACAAACATTTCAGGAAAAATCACATCATAAAAATTAATTTTGGATTTAAACTGTCAAAAAGTTGGAAACAGTGAAAATAAGGTTTAGAAAAAATACAAAAATGTTATGATGTTTCAGTGTTAGGAATGAGGCTTATTAAAGATATGTAGATTTGTGTATGGATGCATGGTGTTTCAGAATGATAACTAACTAAGATGAGATGTAGAAAATAACATTCTGATGTTTCACCAAATTAATAAGGCATCATCAAGTGATAAGATACAGACTTTGATATATTGAAGTATCTGAATTCTGATTTGTGATTGGTTGTTTTTTTGCTGTTGTTGAATCTGATGCAACAAGCTTTTGTTCATTAAGGTATATTGGAAAGCAAGATTCTGTTACTATTAGTGTATGGAACCACAAGAAGATTCATAAAAAGAACGGAGCTGGATTTCTGGGCTGTGTGCGGATCATGTCTAATGCAATCCAGCTTCTCAAAGACACTGGCTGTAAGTGAATGAATTGTTTTGAATTTGAACTTGTAATTTTTGAATATGTGTAATAGTGTGTGTGTGGAGTTTAAATTCTGTAGGTTGGATGTGCTGGAAAACGTAATTTTAGAAGTTTTATTTTCTAAAGCAGTGAATATGTTTATTAGTGTAATGATGCAAGTTAACCATTATAGTAAAATAATTATTACTTTTTGTAGAATTTGTCAAAATGTAATACATGCCATAAAATCTTTCATAAACACTTCCATTTTGTGCAAGTTTGAATTGGCTGTAACATATAATGCTTTTTCACTTATTTATTTATTACTATTATTATCTTTAAGTTGCTTCTCATATTTTAGTATCTTATTTTGTTTTCTCTAAAGAATATTTAATAATAGACAATTTCAGCTAAATAGGTATTTTGTTGTGTTCCATAAAATCTTATTGACTTATCTGACGTAAAGGCTTAAGGGTAATAAAAGTCGTTTGAAGTAACTGACTTGTAGGTTTTAAGTTGATAAAAGTTGTATGGAGTGAGTGACTTGTGTGTTTG
This sequence comes from Tachypleus tridentatus, assembly GCF_004210375.1. NCBI lineage: Eukaryota > Metazoa > Arthropoda > Merostomata > Xiphosura > Limulidae > Tachypleus > Tachypleus tridentatus. Next base: position 8,879,456 of record NC_134833.1, read on the forward strand.
TTAATAGCTTATGATATAACTGACTTTTAGGTTTAGCTGGAAAATAATTACATGCTGCATGTATCACTCACTATAATTGTTGAGGTTTAGTCATTACTTGCAATGTTTATTATAATGTGTATTTTTCTGTTTTAGCACTGAATCGGTGATGTAACTCAGTACTCCTGATTATAATATATTTTGACATGTTACATAACAACTATATAGTTCTTGGACTTTTGAAATATAAAACAAATTGTGTTTTTTGCAGTGAGCATTTTGTTTGTTATTTTTTAAAATTTCAAATTCAGATCAAAGGTTAGACCTCTGTAAAAATAATTCTGATGACCAAGAAGTGGTACGTGGCCAGATAGTGGTCAGCCTTATGTCTAGAGATGGACATGGTTCAGGGAGTCAAAATGTAGTCATGGATACTGTGCAAAGTCTTTCTTCTCCTGAGGAACTTCCTGAAGGGTAAGTAAGCTATCAGGTCTGCAGACACTTATACAGGATAGATACATTCATTAGTACATATACTCAGTATGTGAACTTGATGTTTATCATATTGTAAAGAACATCCAAAATAACTATTGACATTGGGTTCTAGCTGTAATGAAACTGCTACACTTACTTAGGTACATTGGTAGAGCAACCCATCCTCAACTGCTTTATACTCCTGCCACACTACACAAATAACTTTTGAGGCAAATTGTAATGAAATGCCATAAACATAATATTTGTTACTAACATAACTAAATATGTTGTATGTTATTATAATTTCTTTTACCAAAATGTAAGTATTAAAGCTGCCTCTCTCTGATTTATTTAAGTATGTGAATACAAGTATTGAAGTTACCTCTCTATGTTCTAGTTAAGTATGTGAATACAAGTATTGAGGTTGTCTCTCTATGTTCTAGTTAAGTGTGTAAATACAAGTATTGAGGTTGTCTCTCTATGTTCTAGTTAAGTGTGTAAATACAAGTATTGAGGTTGTCTCTCTATGTTCTAGTTAAGTGTGTAAATACAAGTATTGAAGTTACCTCTCTATGTTCTAGTTAAGTATGTGAATACAAGTATTGAGGTTGCCTCTCTATGTTCTAGTTAAGTATGTGAATACAAGTATTGAGGTTGTCTCTCTATGTTCTAGTTAAGTGTGTAAATACAAGTATTGAGGTTGCCTCTCTATGTTCTAGTTAAGTATGTGAATACAAGTATTGAGGTTGTCTCTCTATGTTCTAGTTAAGTGTGTAAATACAAGTATTGAGGTTGTCTCTCTATGTTCTAGTTAAGTATGTGAATACAAGTATTGAAGTTACCTCTCTATGTTCTAGTTAAGGTATGTGAATACAAGTATTGAGGTTGCCTCTCTATGTTCTAGTTAAGTATGTGAATACAAGTATTGAGGTTGTCTCTCTATGTTCTAGTTAAGTGTGTAAATACAAGTATTGAGGTTGTCTCTCTATGTTCTAGTTAAGTATGTGAATACAAGTATTGAGGTTGTCTCTCTAAGTTCTAGTTAAGTATGTGAATACAAGTATTGAAGTTACCTCTCTATGTTCTAGTTAAGTATGTGAATACAAGTATTGAGGTTGCCTCTCTATGTTCTAGTTAAGTATGTGAATACAAGTATTGAGGTTGTCTCTCTATGTTCTAGTTAAGTGTGTAAATACAAGTATTGAGGTTGTCTCTCTATGTTCTAGTTAAGTATGTGAATACAAGTATTGAGGTTGTCTCTCTAAGTTCTAGTTAAGTATGTGAATACAAGTATTGAGGTTGTCTCTCTATGTTCTAGTTAAGTATGTGAATACAAGTATTGAGGTTGCCTCTCTATGTTCTAGTTAAGTGTGTAAATACAAGTATTGAGGTTGTCTCTCTAAGTTCTAGTTAAGTATGTGAATACAGGTAGTGAGGATGTCTCTCTATGTTCTAGTTAAGTGTGTAAATACAAGTATTGAGGTTGTCTCTCTATGTTCTAGTTAAGTATGTGAATACAAGTAGTGAGGATGTCTCTCTATGTTCTAGTTAAGTATGTAAATACAAGTATTGAAGTTACCTCTCTGTTCTAGCTAAGTATGTGAATACAAGTATTGAGGTTGTCTCTCTATGTTCTAGTTAAGTGTGTAAATACAAGTATTGAGGTTGTCTCTCTATGTTCTAGTTAAGTGTGTAAATACAAGTATTGAAGTTACCTCTCTATGTTCTAGTTAAGTATGTGAATACAAGTATTGAGGTTGCCTCTCTATGTTCTAGTTAAGTATGTGAATACAAGTATTGAGGTTGTCTCTCTATGTTCTAGTTAAGTATGTAAATACAAGTATTGAGGTTGCCTCTCTATGTTCTAGTTAAGTATGTGAATACAAGTATTGAGGTTGTCTCTCTATGTTCTAGTTAAGTATGTGAATACAAGTATTGAAGTTACCTCTCTATGTTCTAGTTAAGTATGTGAATACAAGTATTGAGGTTGCCTCTCTATGTTCTAGTTAAGTATGTGAATACAAGTATTGAGGTTGTCTCTCTATGTTCTAGTTAAGGTGTGTTGTAAATACAAAGTATTGAGGTTGTCTCTCTATGTTCTAGTTAAGTATGTGAATACAAGTATTGAGGTTGTCTCTCTAAGTTCTAGTTATGTATGTGAATACAAGTATTGAGGTTGTCTCTCTAAGTTCTAGTTAAGTATGTGAATACAGGTAGTGAGGATGTCTCTCTATGTTCTAGTTAAGTGTGTAAATACAAGTATTGAGGTTGTCTCTCTATGTTCTAGTTAAGTATGTGAATACAAGTAGTGAGGATGTCTCTCTATGTTCTAGTTAAGTATGTAAATACAAGTATTGAAGTTACCTCTCTGTTCTAGCTAAGTATGTGAATACAAGTATTGAGGTTGTCTCTCTATGTTCTAGTTAAGTGTGTAAATACAAGTATTGAGGTTGTCTCTCTATGTTCTAGTTAAGTGTGTAAATACAAGTATTGAAGTTACCTCTCTATGTTCTAGTTAAGTATGTGAATACAAGTATTGAGGTTGCCTCTCTATGTTCTAGTTAAGTATGTGAATACAAGTATTGAGGTTGTCTCTCTATGTTCTAGTTAAGTGTGTAAATACAAGTATTGAGGTTGCCTCTCTATGTTCTAGTTAAGTATGTGAATACAAGTATTGAGGTTGTCTCTCTATGTTCTAGTTAAGTATGTGAATACAAGTATTGAAGTTACCTCTCTATGTTCTAGTTAAGTATGTGAATACAAGTATTGAGGTTGCCTCTCTATGTTCTAGTTAAGTATGTGAATACAAGTATTGAGGTTGTCTCTCTATGTTCTAGTTAAGTGTGTAAATACAAGTATTGAGGTTGTCTCTCTATGTTCTAGTTAAGTGTGTAAATACAAGTATTGAGGTTGCCTCTCTATGTTCTAGTTAAGTATGTGAATACAAGTATTGAGGTTGTCTCTCTAAGTTCTAGTTATGTATGTGAATACAAGTATTGAGGTTGTCTCTCTATGTTCTAGTTATGTGTGTAAATACAAGTAGTGAGGGTGTCTTTCTATGTTCTACTTAAGTATGTGAATACAAGTATTGAGGTTGTCTCTCTATGTTCTAGTTAAGTATGTGAATACAAGTATTGAGGTTGTCTAAGTTCTAGTTAAGTATGTGAATACAGGTAGTGAGGATGTCTCTCTATGTTCTAGTTAAGTATGTGAATAGAAGTAGTGAGGATGTTTCTCTATGTTCTAGTTAAGTGTGTAAATACAAGTAGTGAGGATGCCTCTCTATGTTCTAGTTAAGTATGTAAATACAAGTATTGAAGTTACCTCTCTGTTCTAGCTAAGTATGTGAATACAAGTATTGAGGTTGTCTCTCTATGTTCTACTTAAGTATGTAAATACAAGTATTGAGGTTGTCTTTCTATGTTCTACTTAAGTATATAAATACAAGTATTGAGGTTGTCTCTCTATGTTCTAGTTAAGTATGTAAGTACAAGTATTGAGGTTGTCTCTCTATGTTCTAGTTAAGTATGTAAATACAAGTATTGAGGTTGTCTCTCTATGTTCTAGTTAAGTGTGTAAATACAAGTATTGAGGTTGTCTCTCTATGTTCTAGTTAAGTGTGTAAATACAAGTATTGAGGTTGTCTCTCTATGTTCTAGTTAAGTATGTGAATACAAGTATTGAGGTTGTCTCTCTAAGTTCTAGTTAAGTATGTGAATACAGGTAGTGAGGATGTCTCTCTATGTTCTAGTTAAGTGTGTAAATACAAGTATTGAGGTTGTCTCTCTATGTTCTAGTTAAGTATGTGAATACAAGTAGTGAGGATGTCTCTCTATGTTCTAGTTAAGTATGTAAATACAAGTATTGAAGTTACCTCTCTGTTCTAGCTAAGTATGTGAATACAAGTATTGAGGTTGTCTCTCTATGTTCTAGTTAAGTATGTAAATACAAGTATTGAGGTTGTCTCACTATGTTCTAGTTAAGCATGTGATGTTTTTTAATGGTGGAGGTGTGAAAAACATGTTTAATTTCTACTTGATATCAAGAATAGGGAGGCTCAACTTGTGTCATTACTCAACATATGGCACACTCTGAAATCATAATATCTTCTATAAAATTACCTGTTCTTGGATTACTTGTACAGCTGGGAGGAGCGTAGGACTGCTTCTGGAAGGATATATTATGTCAATCATTATTCTAGATCAACTCAATGGGAGAAACCAACAAGGTAAGATAGCAGAATAAATATAAGTAATTGTTATCTGAAAATACTTCCAATTTAATCTGGATGGTTATCATAAACAAAGGTGTATCTACTGATCTTTTTGTGTTATTATAAACAGAGGTGTATCTACTGATCTTTTTGTGTTATCATAAACAGAGGTGTATCTACTGATTTTTTTGTATTATCATAAACAGAGGTGTATCTTCTGATCTTTTTGTGTTATCATAAACAGAGGTGTATCTACTGATCTTTTTGTGTTATCATGAAGAAAGGTGTATCTACTGATCTTTTTGTGTTATAAACAGAGGTGTATCTACTGATCTTTTTGTGTTATAAACAGAGGTGTATCTACTGATCTTTTTGTTATCATAAACAGAGGTGTATCTACTGATCTTTTTGTGTCATCATAAACAAAGGTGTATCTACTGATCTTTTTGTTATCATAAACAGAGGTGTATCTACTGATCTTTTTGTGTCATCATAAACAAAGGTGTATCTACTGATCTTTTTGTGTTATCATAAACAAAGGTGTATCTACTGATCTTTTTGTTTATTTTGTAACCACAGAAATTAGTATTTCAGAAAAGTTTATCATATCTACTGTTGATCTGTTCTTGTCAATTTGTCATAACACAATCAGTGGACACCTTTCTGGTGTTAGGTCTAGTTATTTTTATCTTTTAATTGTAACTTGATTAATGAGAACCTTTCTGACGTTGACTGAATAACTCTAGATGAAGTAGTAAAACTTAAATATTCTAATTGTATGTCAATAATTATCTTTCTACAAAAGTATATCAGAATAGATAATTTGCTTTAAAAAACAGTAAAATATTGTGACATCCTTATTTATCAAACATTATTTTTTAAATTGAACCTTTTCTCACAATTTACATAGATAAATTGTTATTGGTAACATAAAATTAATTTTGCCCAGAATGTGTTTAGCACAGCTAATGATATTTAGCATGATAAAGATCAGAGTGATGACATCTTGAAAGGTGATGTCATTGGCCACCATTAAAACTAATTTTTTGTGTACTTTTTGGTGGAAGTGATAATTTATTCAATTAGCAAACTGAAGGATCCTAGAAGTATTTATATGAATAGTAATGAAGTTGAAACTGACTGGATAGAAAAGCTGGATTTTCCTGATCAGTTAAAATTATAATAAAAGGAAAGTAAATTCTATAATTACAGGAAGTATTTTAGTGTTTGTCAAAACAAGGTCTGAACAAAGTGTTTGAAGTTTTGATACCTAAAAGATATTAGAAATAGTGAACCAAATATGATGTTTTTAAGCCTAAATTGGATATAATTTAGTAAGTTCTGAGAAGGTTCAGTATTATATATTAGAATGAGGTTAGTGTTGGCCAGATGTCATCTTTAAAAAGTAAGCGATCTGTATTTTTTGTTTTCCATAAAATTTAGAGTATTTTAAAAGCTTACAAATCATAAGATTGTGGGTATACATCTTTTGACTTTCTTGTTTAAATTTTTCCTTTGAATTATTTGCTGAGTTTTGTTTTTGTAGAAGTGACTGCTTTTTAAAGAATAAAGCTGTAGATTCTAAGAGTGGTACGTCAGGCACAATTAGGTTGGTAGATTCTAAGAGTGGTACGTCAGGTACATTTAGATGTTTTATTTTTCTAGACCTGCACATGAATCTCAGCAGAGCAATAACTCCAGTCAGAATGTTAACAGTAGATCACGCAGAAACCATATTTCATCGGGTCCTAACAGTGAGGGGGAGTCCTCTTCATCTTCACAGAACAGTCAAGTAGCGATGAGAAGGCGATCTACTAGACATGAAACTTCATGTCCAGAAATCAGCTCCACCAGTCAGCTGAGTTACCTGACGGTTATGGTTAGACTTTTGTTTTTGAACAAATGCTTGATGCTAATAAAGATAAGGTGTATCACATAAGGTATAGGTAGCAGTGAGAATCTTCTAAACTTATATGGCCATACAAACTCATCAGTTTATTAAAATAGTTGTCCAACTCTTTATCATTTAATATTTATGTTTGAAAAAATCGCTTTTCTTCCCCAGGTCAATATTGTGTACATCAGACAGTGTCATTACTAATTTAGTGATTCACAGTCCTAAATCGTTCTTTGTATGTGATGTGTTACATGCATATTGTGGAACTTGCTTAAGAGTTACCATTTTGTTTTAACTTTTCTGTATTTCTAGACACTGCTATCTTTGGTTGCTTGTTTTCTATTTTAGTCGTTGAAGGCTGATCATGTCTTAACTTTATTATTTTCTCTGGTGAGGGCCACTCATTTCCATTCTCGTTCTCTTCTGTGTGTTGATGGATAGTCCTGTTTTCTTCCTGTTATTATCTTTATTCAGAAAAACAGGACTAACCCTGTCTTATCACCTCCTTTTCTCTTTATTGAGTGTTAACTCTGTCCTTTCTCCTTCTACTTTCTTTGAGTGTTATTAACTCTGTCCTTTCTCCTTGTAGTTTCTTTGAGTGTTAACTTTGTCCTTTCTCCTTGTAGTTTCTTTGAGTGTTAACTCTGTCCTTTCTCCTCCTACTTTCTTTGAGTGTTAATTCTGTCCTTTCTCCTCCTACTTTCTTTGAGTGTTAACTTTGTCCTTTCTCCTTGTAGTTTCTTTGAGTGTTAACTCTGCCCTTTCTCCTCCTACTCTCTTTGAGTGTTAACTCTGTCCTTTTTCCTTCTACTTTCTTTGAGTGTGTCCTTTCTCCTTGTAGTTTCTTTGAGTGTTAATTCTGTCCTTTCTCCTCCTACTTTCTTTGAGTGTTAACTCTGTCCTTTCTCCTCCTACTTTCTTTGAGTGTTAACTCTGTCCTTTCTCCTTCTAGTTTCTTTGAGTGTTAACTCTGTCCTTTCTACTTTTACTTTATTGAAGATTGGCCTTGTTTCTTTCATTTCCTCTGTATTGAGAGCTAGATTATACTCTGACTTTTCTCTCTTCTCTCTCTGTTGAAAGGTATCTGGTAGTGAACACAACAACAAATCAGGGTAGAGGTATCCCTGATAACATACTTCAGTGGATGTTGTACTTAAATAGGAATGAAGTGTGTGTTACAAACTAGTAGGTTTGAAATTCATTGAGCAGTCAAATAACACAATGAATAAGAAATATTTTAAACACAAAACTATAATATACTTGTATATACTACTATACTGTAGCCTTGTTTTAAATACTTATCTGAACTGTAGCCTTTGTCTTAAGTACTTATCTGAACTGTAGCCTTTGTCTTAAGTACTTATCCGAACTGTAGCTTTGTCTTAAGTGCTTATCTCAACTGTAACTTTGTCTCCTCAGAAGTTAGGACTACTCAGCAAGGACAGATATATTTTTATCATCTCGCAACTGGAGTTAGTACTTGGCATGATCCCAGAGTTCCTAGGGATCTTACAGGAGTGAATGCTGGTGACTTGGGACCGCTTCCGAATGGTTGGGAGATGAGGCAAACGGGAAGTGGCAGAATCTACTTTGTAGACCACAACAACAAAACAACACAGTTTACAGATCCTCGACTGTCAAATAGCCTTGTCTTGCAGAATGTGCTGAAGTAGGCACCATTTGTAATGGTTTTATTGTTATTTTGTTAAAACTTTGCATGTAGAAAAATTTAGGTTTCATATATTAATAATTTTCAATGTAGTATAAATAATACCCCATAAACATCTGTAGAAAAATTTCTTTAAAGACTAACCTATTCTTCAATGATGTAACCATTTTGTTGAGATAATGTAACAGGGATTCAAGAAAAATATATATGTAAAAACGGCTCGTTTGGGTTGAGAAAATATTTTATGTAGAGGAGCGAACAAGGTTTTCTCAACCCAAACGAGCCGTTTTTACACGTATATTTCTCTAAAAGTGGGTATTCTCGACATCAAGGAAAAGTAACTTAAAGTGTTACCTGTAACTATTTTCAATTTTGTTCCTTTTGGACAATTGTTTCTTGTTGCTGGTTTCTTTAAGATTTGTTTTTAAACAGATTACATTCAGTTAAAGTATTTGTGAAACATCCAAACAAATTTTGAATCTAGGAATCGGTGAACTGTTGTTTTCTGTGACATATTCAGGTTTTTACCATTATTTCTCGTTCTTTCCAATTTTTATTGGAAACCCTGTTAAACTGCCAAATCTTATAATAAGTGAAATGTTATCACTAAATACAAAATTGATGAACTTGTGGGTTCTGATTTTACCTCACAAGATACATAATTTGGAAAAAAACATTTTTCAGCTGACCTGGAGACATATTTAATGCACAAATATCCTGTAGATAAAAACAACTTTTTCTGTTATTGTTGTTGACAATTTAACACTCTTATTTTGTATTTGAGATTTAGACTTTCATTATTTTATGTGTATCACCATGAGTGTACCAAGGTTTTTTTTTATTTTATTTCAGGTGTTAAAAGTGTTATTCTGAAGAAAGTACACTATTTTGATATTTTCATATATAATCTTTGTTCAAATACTTGTTTGTCAGAAATTATATTGAAGAGGGTATGTGAAAGTCTTTTTTCATTTTTGTTTTTCCACATAAACTTGTTCTTCCATAACATTGGATCTTAAATTGGCTAGGAGGTTACATAACAAAAGAGGAGAGATGTGAATGTGTGTGTTGTTTTATGGGTTTTTTGTTTTTGTATCTTGAAATTCAGATATGCCTGTTATGACCAGGTGGTTTAGAAGCTCGATTTGTAATCTACAGGTTGGAGTTTTGTACCCCTGTCCCCTCAAATGTGCTTGCATATTAAGTTTTGGGGACATTATAATGTGATAATTGATCCCACTGTTTTTTAATAAAAGAGTAGCCCAGGAGTTGGCAGTGGGTAGTGATTAGTAGTTTCCTCCCCAATTGATCCCACTGTTTTTTAATAAAAGAGTAGCCCAGGAGCTGGCAGTGGGTAGTGATTAGTAGTTTCCTCCCCAATTGATCCCACTGTTTTTAATAAAAGAGTAGCCCAGGATTTGGCAGTGGGTAGTGATTAGTAGTTTCCTCCCCAATTGATCCCACTGTTTTTTAATAAAAGAGTAGCCCAGGAGTTGGCAGTGGGTGGTGATTAGTAGTTTCCTCCCAATTGATCCCACTGTTTTTAATAAAAGAGTAGCCCAGGAGTTGGCAGTGGGTAGTGATTAGTAGTTTCCTCCCAATTGATCCCACTGTTTTTAATAAAAGAGTAGCCCAGGATTTGGCAGTGGGTAGTGATTAGTAGTTTCCTCCCCAATTGATCCCACTGTTTTTTCCCATAATAAAAGAGTAGCCCAGGAGTTGGCAGTGGGTAGTGATTAGTAGTTTCCTCCCCAATTGATCCCACTGTTTTTTAATAAAGAGTAGCCCAGGAGTTGGCAGTGGGTAGTGATTAGTAGTTTCCTCCCAATTGATCCCACTGTTTTTTTAATAAAAGAGTAGCCCAGGAGTTGGCAGTGGGTAGTGATTAGTAGTTTCCTCCCAATTGATCCCACTGTTTTTAATAAAAGAGTAGCCCAGGAGTTGGCAGTGGGTAGTGATTAGTAGTTTCCTCCCAATTGATCCTACTGTTTTTAATAAAAGAGTAGCCCAGGATTTGGCAGTGGGTAGTGATTAGTAGTTTCCTCCCAATTGATCCCACTGTTTTTAATAAAAGAGTAGCCCAGGAGTTGGCAGTGGGTAGTGATTAGTAGTTTCCTCCCCAATTGATCCCACTGTTTTTTAATAAAAGAGTAGCCCAGGATTTGGGTAGTGATTAGTAGTTTCCTCCCATATTGATCCCACTGTTTTTTAGTAGCCCAGGAGTTTGGCAGTGGGTAGTGATTAGTAGTTTCCTCCCAATTGATCCCACTGTTTTTTAATAAAAGAGTAGCCCAGGAGTTGGCAGTGGGTGGTGTGATTAGTAGTTTCCTCCCAATTGATCCCACTGTTTTTTAATAAAAGAGTAGCCCAGGAGTTGGCAGTGGGTAGTGATTAGTAGTTTCCTCCCCAATTGATCCCACTGTTTTTTAATAAAAGAGTAGCCCAGGAGTTGGCAGTGGGTAGTGATTAGTAGTTTCCTCCCCAATTGATCCCACTGTTTTTTAATAAAAGAGTAGCCCAGGAGTTGGCAGTGGGTAGTGATTAGTAGTTTCCTCCCAATTGATCCCACTGTTTTTTAATAAAAGAGTAGCCCAGGAGTTGGCAGTGGGTGGTGATTAGTAGTTTCCTCCCCAATTGATCCCACTGTTTTTTTAAAAGAGTAGCCCAGGAGTTGGCAGTGGGTAGTGATTAGTAGTTTCCTCCCAATTGATCCCACTGTTTTTTAATAAAAGAGTAGCCCAGGATTTGGCAGTGGGTAGTGATTAGTAGTTTCCTCCCATATTGATCCCACTGTTTTTTAATAAAAGAGTAGCCCAGGAGTTGGCAGTGGGTGGTGATTAGTAGTTTCCTCCCCAATTGATCCCACTGTTTTTTAATAAAAGAGTAGCCCAGGGGTTGGCAGTGGGTAGTGATTAGTAGTTTCCTCCCCAATTGATCCCACTGTTTTTTAATAAAAGAGTAGCCCAGGAGTTGGCAGTGGGTAGTGATTAGTAGTTTCCTCCTCAATTGATCCCACTGTTTTTTAATAAAAGAGTAGCCCAGGAGTTGGCAGTGGGTAGTGATTAGTAGTTTCCTCCCCAATTGATCCCACTGTTTTTTAATAAAAGAGTAGCCCAGGAGTTGGCAGTGGGTGGTGATTAGTAGTTTCCTCCCCAATTGATCCCACTGTTTTTTAATAAAAGAGTAGCCCAGGAGTTGGCAGTGGGTAGTGATTAGTAGTTTCCTTCCCAATTAATCCCACTGTTTTTTAATAAAAGAGTAGCCCAGGAGTTGGCAGTGGGTGGTGATTAGTAGTTTTTTCCCCACTGGTCTTTCACTGCTGAGTTAAGGATAACTAGCATGAATAGCCTTTGTGTATCTTTGTATGAACTTTCAAACAAAAATATTCAGGTATATTATTTATGTATTTGCTTTGGTTCTTATACTGTTATAAGTTACTATTTTGTTCTTTGCTAAAGTCAAGTTTGACTTAAAAACTTAGTCTGCATTAGTATTGATGTTATCTAGTGTCATGTTAGATGTAGCTTTCTGAGTACATACCTTCAGATTTTATTTTTTAATAAGGTACAGCTGTGAGAATAATTTGTCCTTGAGATATTATACTTTGACTGGTCAGCCATGTAACTACAGCAGATAATTTGATTTCTCGTAGATGTTTATTTGAAGGTCTTATACCTGTATGTTCCAAGCTTTATAAGCATTGTAATAAGTTTAAAACAGATTATCAGTTTTAAACATTTTGTGTTACATTATGAAAAACTGAATTTACTGAAGAAAAATTAAACATTCACCTTATTTTGTAATTGTGAAGAAATAACTTATTGATGTTTCAACATGTTGTTGTTGACAGTTTCATTGATGTCATAGCTAACGATTCATGAATTTCAAGATATTTTTCACCATCTTAGTTAAGATGTATCAGTTATGATTTTAAAGAAATAAGAACTTGAAAAATTTATTTGGTGATGATGATAATGTTTATTTCTGATCAACTAGAAGTCAGATAGCTTGTTGATTGAATAGTGTGAGTTCAACTAGAAGTCAGATACCTTGTTGATTGGATAGTATGAGTTCAACTAGAAGTCAGATAGCTTGTTGATTGGATAGTATGAGTTCAACTAGAAGTCAGATAGCTTGTTGATTGGATAGTGTGAGTTCAACTAGAAGTCAGATAGCTTGTTGATTGGATAGTGTGAGTTCAACTAGAAGTCAGATAGCTTGTTGACTGGATAGTGTGAGTTCAACTAGAAGTCAGATAGCTTGTTGATTGGATAGTATGAGTTCAACTAGAAGTCAGATAGCTTGTTGATTGGATAGTATGAGTTCAACTAGAAGTCAGATAGCTTGTTGATTGGATAGTGTGAGTTCAACTAGAAGTCAGATAGCTTGTTGATTGGATAGTGTGAGTTCAACTAGAAGTCAGATAGCTTGTTGATTGGATAGTGTGAGTTCAACTAGAAGTCAGATAGCTTGTTGATTGGATAGTGTGAGTTCAACTAGAAGTCAGATAGCTTGTTGACTGGATAGTGTGAGTTCAACTAGAAGTCAGATAGCTTGTTGATTGGATAGTATGAGTTCAACTAGAAGTCAGATAGCTTGTTGACTGGATAGTGTGAGTTCAACTAGAAGTCAGATAGCTTGTTGACTGGATAGTGTGAGTTCAACTAGAAGTCAGATAGCTTGTTGACTGGATAGTGTGAGTTCAACTAGAAGTCAGATAGCTTGTTGACTGGATAGTGTGAGTTCAACTAGAAGTCAGATAGCTTATTGATTGGATAGTGTGAGTTCAACTAGAAATCAGATAGCTTGTCGATTGGATAGTATGAGTTCAACTAGAAGTCAGATAGCTTATTGATTGGATAGTGTGAGTTCAACTAGAAATCAGATAGCTTGTTGATTGGATAGTATGAGTTCAACTAGAAGTCAGATAGCTTGTTGATTGGATAGTATTAGTTCAACTAGAAATCAGATAGCTTGTTGATTGGATAGTATGAGTTCAACTAGAAGTCAGATAGCTTGTTGATTGGATAGTGTGAGTTCAACTAGAAGTCAGATAGCTTGTTGACTGGATAGTGTGAGTTCAACTAGAAGTCAGATAGCTTGTTGACTGGATAGTGTGAGTTCAACTAGAAGTCAGATAGCTTGTTGATTGGATAGTATGAGTTCAACTAGAAGTCAGATAGCTTGTTGATTGGATAGTATGAGTTCAACTAGAAGTCAGATAGCTTGTTGATTGGATAGTGTGAGTTCAACTAGAAGTCAGATAGCTTGTTGATTGGATAGTGTGAGTTGAACTAGAAGTCAGATCGCTTGTTGACTGGATAGTATGAGTATTTTCTAATACCTGGTTGCCATTTTTATTGCACTAAGCATTTAGTTTTCTAGTACTTAACTCTCAGATAGTTTGAAATATACCCTAATTTACTAAAAGGTTATTAAAATTCTCCCATGAAGCATTATTTCTGTACTAATTTTTCACCTTTTGTTTTTTATTTCTCTCTCACAGCATTCGAAGAAATGATTCATCAGTCTCGACAAATAGTGAAGAAAGTAGTAACATTCCTGCCGGGCAGGTGGCGTCCAGCAGTAGTGATGTATTGACAATTCCTACAATACTTGATAATAGCAACTCTCCCCTTCCAAAGTACACGCGTGACATTGTGCAGAAAATGTCTGCACTAAGACAGGAGATTCAAACCCTACAGCCTCAGTCAGGTCACTGTCGTATGGAAGTATCAAGGCAGGACATTTTTGAGGTGACACTTTTTTTAAGTTTCAGTTAAATGTTCCAAATTTTTGCCAATTATGAATTTTTATTTCACAAAATTTATTGGTCAATTGGTGAAGCACTTGGCTCATTATTATAAGTTCAGATACTGTTGTTGTAGAATGTATGATTTTTGGTCTAGCAGTGAGGCATTTTATTCATTTGTTATAAAGGTGAACTGATGTTTTAGTACAATTAAGTAATAAAAACAAAACAAACTTGTACAAAATATCAAGTTAATTACCTAACCAGTTTCTACATGTCACGGGTATAAAAACTAGCTGGTTAATTAACTTTATATTTTTATAAACATGTGTTGTTTTACTTAATTTATTAATAAAAAGCCTTTTTATATTTACAACATTTGTAAGTAGCACAGTGTACTTCATGGTGCTTCATTTATTACATTGAGATGAGAAACATACTGTATGATTATTTGTCTTAACTCTTAACAGCAAACCGTTTCATTCCCTGCTGTAAGCTGGGAAACTGTTAAACATCATATGTACTTAAATTGTAAGCAAAACAGTACTGATGTGAATCCTTGTTTTTAAATAACATGCTTTTTTATTGGCCCGGCATGGCCAGTTAGGTTAAGGCGTTCAACTCGTAATCTGAGAGTCACGGGTTTGAATCCCCGTCTCACCAAACTTTCTTGCCCTTTCAGCCATGGGGGCATTATAATGTGATGGTCAATCTCACTATTTATTGGTAAAAGAGTAGAACTCTCCTAAATTAGGGATGGCTAGCACAGATAGCCCTTGTGCAGCTTTGCACGAAATTAAAAAAACAACAAGCATTTTTATTATCTCTTTGAGGTGGATAGAAGTAGATCTGAACTAATTCTTATAATCTGTGTGACTAAATGGCTTACAAAAGGAAATATTGGTAGTAAATCTATAATGCTGCATTCAGATGATGAAAAATGTCTTGAAAATGTGTCATCAGTAGTTTCTTGTAGTAACAGAATTGTAATGATGCTTTTAAATACAATACAATGAATGTCTTACAGCCAAACAGGTAATGAATCAGGAAACATTAATAATTCTAAAATGTTTCTGTAGGTTAGTTCGAGGTGACATTGTTAACTGATTGAATTCCGTACATTGCTAATAATAGTATTGTATTAACTGATTGAATTCCATACATTGCTAATACTAGTATTGTATTAACTGACTGAATTCTGTACATTGCTAATAATGGTATTGTATTAACTGATTGAATTCCGTACATTGCTAATACTGGTATTGTATTAACTGATTGAATTCCGTACATTGCTAATACTGGTATTGTATTAACTGATTGAATTCCATACATTGCTAATACTGGTATTGTATTAACTGATTGAATTCCGTACATTGCTAATACTGGTATTGTATTAACTGATTGAATTCCATACATTGCTAATACTGGTATTGTATTAACTGATTGAATTTCGTACATTGCTAATACTGGTATTGTATTAACTGATTGAATTCCGTACATTGCTAATACTGGTATTGTATTAACTGATTGAATTTCGTACATTGCTAATACTGGTATTGTATTAACTGATTGAATTCCGTACATTGCTAATACTGGTATTGTATTAACTGATTGAATTCGCATATTGCTAATACTGGTATTGTATTAACTGATTGAATTCTGTACATTGCTAATACTGGTATTGTATTAACTGATTGAATTCCGTACATTGCTAATACTGGTATTGTATTAACTGATTGAATTCCGTACATTGCTAATACTGGTATTGTATTAATTGATTGAATTCCGTACATCGCTAATAGTAGTATTGTATTAACTGATTGAATTCCGTACATTGCTAATACTGGTATTGTATTAACTGATTGAATTCTGTACATTGCTAATAGTAGTATTGTATTAACTGATTGAATTCTGTACATTGCTAATACTATTATTGTATTATTACTTTGCTAACAGGTTTTGTTCATACATTTTGTAATTTTCTCAACCTTTTTTATGTTTGTTTTATTTTCCTTATTTATAAGAATGATGTCATCTTTTTCAGGAATCGTATCGTTCAGTCATGAAAATGAGATCAAAAGACTTGAGGAAAAGGTTGATGGTAAAGTTCAGAGGAGAAGAAGGACTTGATTATGGAGGGTTAGCGAGGTAATATCTGAAAAACTAAAGGAAATCAAAATAAAACTGTTCACATATCCTTGTGACTTGTTAATTTAGGGCTTGGATGTAGCCTAGGGTACTTGTCTGAAAGTTAAAAGGTCACATTTTTTTTCAGCTGTTCATATGTTGTAACCACTGTGGTCATTTCTGGTATATGATAAAGTAGTCATGTGAGTGTTACTGACTGGTTTCTATCACTCTGATTAGCAGCTCTGAAATAGGGAAGGCTGTACTTTTACATGAGAGGTTTCTGATCTGGCTGATTAGCCCTTGTATGTCATGAGATACGTCAAGGATGGAAATAGTAATTATAGAATGGAACTCAAATAGAATAAAAGACGATATTTCACTAAACAGTGTTTGTTTTCACCCACAGTACCTTTTAATTGTTGACATATTAAAGAATAACTAAAACTGCTTCACATCTATGCACTTTATAAGAGTGTTTTTCAACGTTTTCTATATCAGGGATTGACTTACTGCATCTCTAAACTGTCACAAACCACAAAAATGCAAAAACAATGAGAAGCTGTGATGACTTTCATATGAATATCTTTTCAGTTTCTCTTGTGTTTTGTCAAATTCTACAGACAGGAAAGATGGTTCTGATGGACCAGTAGTCAATTTGATTTAGTATTTTTAATTTTACACAAAGCTGCAGGAAGGCTATCTTGCAAGCTGACCTTACTTTAGCAGTGAAAGGTTATAGGAAAGGCAGTTAGTCATCACCACCTGCAGCCAACTTCTGAGCTGTTTTTTTATCAATTAAAAATTGGATTGACCATCACATTATAATGCTCACACTAATTAAAAGGTGAACATGTTTGTTGGAATAGGGATGTGAAACTGCAACTTATAGATTACAACTTGAACATCCTAACCATCTTGCTGTGCTGGACCCCCAGTGGTTGAGAAACACTGCTATAAAGACACAAAGCTTACTTAATAGTAAATGCAGTCACTTGTGGTAGTGGTCTGTTTATAAAAATCTCTAAAATTTATTCACTAGCTATAACTATTATTATTATACCAATGTGTGTTCTGCTGTACTCAGCATCATATAAATGTGGTTAATTAGTTAAGAGTTCTTAATTAACTATAGATGTTTTGTAGGGAGTGGCTGTACCTGTTGTCACATGAAATGTTGAATCCATACTATGGACTGTTCCAGTACACCAGAGATGACATCTACACACTACAGATTAATCCAGATTCTTCTGTGAACCCAGTAAGTTCCAGTATTTTCTGTTTTAGTTAAAACTTACTAAAAAATGCAGTATTTGATTAATAACATTTCTGTTGGATTTTCATTTAACATTTTCCTTTTGTGTGTGTGTGTGTGTGTATGATTTATTTTTTGCCACTACTGTTTTCATAGCAGTTCTTGTTCTTGATCAAGTGGTTTAAAACATTTAATTCTTATTGTGATAAATTATTTTCTTGTATTACAGGAATACACATCATAGATTTTGTCTAAGTTAGGCATGGTCTAATTGATATCACATAGGACTGTGAATATAGAGATTCATGGCTTGTATTCCTTTTCTACAAAACTTTGCCCTATACTTAGGGCTTTGGGTGCATTATAAAAGTGACGGTAAAAGGCAATTATTTGAGTACAGTAGTCTAAGTGTTGATGTTGTTAACAAGCTCAAAATTAGGAATGGATATAGTAGAAGTAAACCATATGTAACTTTGGATGTAAACAATATGTAACTTTGGATGTAAACCATATGTAACTTTGGATGAATGTCTGAAACAAACAGTTTTATTTTTGAAATTTCAGATTCACAAACCGTAGGTGTTCGTTTGTTTGGTATGTTATTAACCCTTTCCATATGGGTTGGGATAACAGCACATACCATCATTTTTAGTAGACTTGAATTCAAAATTTTATAAAAGTACCTATATCATGAATGTATGTCCATAAATTTGGAATCAGGATTCTAGTATGTAATTCAGATTTTAATATTACACATTTATCAATTGTTTTGTTCAAAAGTACTAAAATTGTTAACATATCTAATTTTTACTTTGTGTGTGATGTAGTATGTTGACTTCTGCTTTTGCTGAGATTGTATTATAGATGTCATAAAATGTCAGTCTAGATTTTTTAATGAAATTACCAATATTATCAATATATTCAATTTTCTGAGATTAACTTGCCACACTGGCTGTACCTGTCTCTTCCAGCTTTCAAAATATAACCAGTTACTGGTGAGTTTGAAGATTGGTGTTCAAAATGATACACTGATCAGAAGTAGTTTTTAGACCAAAATATTGCTTAGCTAGGAAACCAGAAAAATGACAGTGGAATTATGTTGTACAGGTTTATAATGTTGTCCTGTTTCAAAATACAACAAGGCTTATAAAGTATGTTGTACAGGTTTAATAGTTTATAATGTTGCCCTGTTTCAAAATACAACAAGGCTTATAAAGTATGTTGTACAGGTTTAATAGTTTATAATGTTGCCCTGTTTCAAAATACAACAAGGCTTATAAAGTATGTTGTACAGGTTTAATAGTTTATAATGTTGCCCTGTTTCAAAATACAACAAGGCTTATAAAGTATGTTGTACAGGTTTAATAGTTTATAATGTTGCCCTGTTTCAAAATACAACAAGGCTTATAAAGTATGTTGTACAGGTTTAATAGTTTATAATGTTGTCCTGTTTCAAAATACAACAAGTCTTATAAAGTATGATGTTCGGGTTCAATAGTTTATAATGTTGTCCTGTTTGAAAATACAACAAGGCTTATAAAGTATGTTGTACAGGTTTAATAGTTTATAATGTTGTCCTGTTTCAAAATACAACAAGGCTTATAAAGTATGATGTTCGGTACAAAAAACTTCATTACCACCATAAGTAGTACGGTACAAAAAAAACTTCGTACCATAAGTAGTACGGTGATTGTTATCTATATATTTTTTATTTACTGTTCTGTGTTTTATGGAAAGTAACTGAAATGTTACTGTTTCTTCCAAAATACTGGTAATACTAAAAATAAGACATTTATACTTTATAAAAACCACTTTCGTGCTATTCATTATGGTAATGTAAGCCATGCCTGTGTTGCATGATTTACAACTTGTGTGGTGGGATTATTACTCGTACACATTGTCAATAAAACAAAATAAAACTAATAATTACAAATAAATATATAATTTTAAGAAATATAAGCTATTTAGAGTAAACATTGGTTTCCTATTACAATTTGAAGTCATTATAAAAGAAAAACACTTATTCAGGTTAACCCAGTAGAGGTAACATAAAGAAAATGGCTGATAAAATATAAAGAAATGTTTGATATTTATTCAGGTTAACCCTGAGTAGAGGTAACATAAAGAAAATAGCTGATAAAATATAAAGAAATGTTTGATATTTATTCAGGTTAACCCCGAGTAGAGGTAACATAAAGAAAATGGCTGATAAAATATAAAGAAATGTTTGATATTTATTCAGGTCAACCCCGAGTAGAGGTAACATAAAGAAAATAGCTGATAAAATATAAAGAAATGTTTGATATTTATTCAAGTCAACCCCGTGTAGAGGTAACATAAAGAAAATAGCTGATAAAATATAAAGAAATGTTTGATATTTATTCAGGTCAACCCCGTGTAGAGGTAACATAAAGAAAATAGCTGATAAAATATAAAGAAATGTTTGATATTTATTCAGGTCAACCCCGAGTAGAGGTAACAAAGAAAATAGCTGATAAAATATAAAGAAATGTTTGATATTTATTCAGGTCAACCCCGTGTAGAGGTAACATAAAGAATATAGCTGATAAAATATAAAGAAATGTTTGATATTTATTTAGGAGGTTGTAGAAATTATGCAAATGAAATTTAACAATTTCAGATGAAAAGTGTTCTTAAATTAAAACCAAAGTTACTTTGCATATTGGAGAGTCAACATTTCTAAAGAAAATATTCATGAGCAAATCGTTAATTAAAAAGATCTTAAAGCCTGATATTTTTGTACAGGAGCCTTTTAATGTTGCTTAAAATCTGTGAACTTTAACAAAGAAACACTTAGAATATGAAATGTTATAGTACCACCACTCTCGTGCATACTTTGATGTTTAGATGGTTGATGCAATGCACCTAACCCTATAGTCAAAGAATTAATGTATCTTAATGACCTACATTTCAGGAGCACCTGTCATATTTCCACTTTGTGGGGCGTATTATGGGGCTGGCAGTATTTCACGGACACTACATAGATGGTGGCTTTACGCTTCCTTTCTACAAAATGCTGCTCAATAAGCCTATTACGCTGGATGACATAGAAGGAGTAGACCCAGAGTTACACAAGAGCCTCAAGTGGATGTTGTAAGTTCTGAATTTGATGCACATCATATGTGTAGGTGGTGCTCAGGGTACATTGAGTCTGTAGTTGTAAGTACTTGTTTACTGTAGCTTTCACTGTACATCAAGTCCGTAGTTGTAAGTACTTGTTTACTGTAACTTTCACTGTACGTGAAGTCTGTAGTTGTAAGTACTTGTTTACTGTAGCTTTAACTGTACATCAAGTCCGTAGTTGTAAGTACTTGTTTACTGTAACTTTCACTGTACGTGAAGTCTGTAGTTGTAAGTACTTGTTTACTATAGCTTTCACTGTACATCAAGTCTGTAGTTGTAAATACTTGTTTACTATAGCTTTCACTGTACATCAAGTCTGTAGTTGTAAGTACTTGTTTACTGTAACTTTCATTGTACATCAAGTCTGTAGTTGTAAGTACTTGTTTACTATAGCTTTCACTGTACATCAAGTCTGTAGTTGTAAATACTTGTTTACTATAGCTTTCACTGTACATCAAGTCTGTAGTTGTAAATACTTGTTTACTATAACTTTCACTGTACATCAAGTCTGTAGTTGTAAATACTTGTTTACTGTAACTTTCACTGTACGTCAAGTTGGTAGTTGTAAATAATTGTTTACTGTAACTTTCACTGTACGTCAAGTCTGTAGTTGTAAGTACTTTACTGTAGCTTCCACTGCACATCAAGTCTGTAGTTGTAAATACTTGTTTACTATAACTTTCACTGTACATCAAGTCTGTAGTTGTAAATACTTGTTTACTATAACTTCCACTGTACATCAAGTCTGTAGTTGTAAGTACTTGTTTACTATAACTTCCACTGTACATCAAGTCTGTAGTTGTAAGTACTTGTTTACTGTAACTTTCATTGTACATCAAGTCTGTAGTTGTAAGTACTTGTTTACTGTAACTTTCACTGTACATCAAGTCTGTAGTTGTAAGTACTTGTTTACTATAACTTTCACTGTACGTCAAGTCTGTAGTTGTAAGTACTTGTTTACTGTAGCTTCCACTGTACATCAAGTCTGTAGTTGTAAATACTTGTTTACTGTAACTTTCACTGTACATCAAGTCCGTAGTTGTAAGTACTTGTTTACTGTAACTTTCACTGTACATCAAGACTGTAGTTGAAAGTACTTGTTTACTGTAACTTTCACTGTACATCAAGTCCGTAGTTGTAAGTACTTGTTTACTGTAACTTCCACAGTACCTCAAGTCTCAAGTTGTAAGTACTTGTTTACTGTAACTTTCACTGTACGTCAAGTCTGTAGTTGTAAGTACTTGTTTACTGTAACTTTCACTGCACATCAAGTTGGTAGTTGTAAGTACTTGTTTACTATAACTTTCACTGTACATCAAGTCTGTAGTTGTAAGTACTTGTTTACTATAGCTTTCACTGTACATCAAGTCTGTAGTTGTACATACTTGTTTACTGTAACTTTCACTGTACATCAAGTCTGTAGTTGTAAATACTTGTTTACTGTAACTTTCACTGTACGTCAAGTTGGTAGTTGTAAATAATTGTTTACTGTAACTTTCACTGTACGTCAAGTCTGTAGTTGTAAATACTTGTTTACTGTAACTTCCACTGTACATCAAGTCTGTAGTTGTAAGTACTTGTTTACTGTAGCTTCCTACAGTAAAGTTTGATTGAGCAAAAGAAAAGTGACATTAATTTAATCCACAATTTAGATGAGAAAGTTATTATGTTTAATTTTATAATACTTTGTACTATAATGATGTGAGAAAGTTATTATGTTTAAATTTAATAATACTTTGTACTGTAATGATGTGAGAAAGTTATTATGTTTAAATTTAATAATACTTTGTACTATAATGATGTGAGAAAGTTATTATGTTTAAATTTAATAATACTTTGTACTATAATGATGTGAGAAAGTTATGTTTAAATTTAATAATACTTTGTACTATAATGATGTGAGAAAGATATTGTGTTTAAATTTAATAATACTTTGTACTATAATGATGTGAGAAAGTTATTATGTTTAAATTTAATTGTACTTTGTACTATAATGATGTGAGAAAGTTATTATGTTTAAATTTAATTGTACTTTGTACTATAATGATGTGAGAAAGTTATTATGTTTAAATTTAATTGTACTTTGTACTATAATGATGTGAGAAAGTTATTATGTTTAAATTTAATAATACTTTGTACTGTAATGATGTGAGAAAGTTATTATGTTTAAATTTAATAATACTTTGTAGTTGAATGATGTGAGAAAGTTATTATGTTTAAATTTAATAATACTTTGTACTTTAATGATGTGAGAAAGTTATTATGTTTAAATTTAATAATACTTTGTACTGTAATGATGTGAGAAAGTTATTATGTTTAAATTTAATAATACTTTGTACTATAATGATGTGAGAAAGTTATTATGTTTAAATTTAATAATACTTTGTACTATAATGATGTGAGAAAGTTATGTTTAAATTTAATAATACTTTGTACTATAATGATGTGAGAAAGATATTGTGTTTAAATTTAATAATACTTTGTACTATAATGATGTGAGAAAGTTATTATGTTTAAATTTAATAATACTTTGTACTATAATGATGTGAGAAAGTTATTATGTTTAAATTTAATTGTACTTTGTACTATAATGATGTGAGAAAGTTATTATGTTTAAATTTAATTGTACTTTGTACTATAATGATGTGAGAAAGTTATTATGTTTAAATTTAATAATACTTTGTACTGTAATGATGTGAGAAAGTTATTATGTTTAAATTTAATAATACTTTGTAGTTTAATGATGTGAGAAAGTTATTATGTTTAAATTTAATAATACTTTGTAGTTTAATGATGTGAGAAAGTTATTATGTTTAAATTTAATAATACTTTGTACTTTAATGATGTGAGAAAGTTATGTTTAAATTTAATAATACTTTGTACTTTAATGATGTGAGAAAGTTATTATGTTTAAATTTAATAATACTTTGTACTTTAATGATGTGAGAAAGTTATTATGTTTAATTTTAATAATACTTTGTACTATGATGATGTGAGAAAGTTATTATGTTTAAATTTAATAATACTTTGTACTGTAATGATGTAAGAAAGTTATTATGTTTAATTTTAGTAATACTTTGTACTGTAATGATGTAAGAAAGTTATTATGTTTAAATTTAATAATACTTTGTACTATAATGATGTGAGAAAGTTATTATGTTTAAATTTAATAATACTTTGTACTGTAATGATGTAAGAAAGTTATTATGTTTAAATTTAATAATACTTTGTACTGTAATGATGTAAGAAAGTTATTATGTTTAAATTTAATAATACTTTGTACTGTAATGATGTAAGAAAGTTATTATGTTTAAATTTAATAATACTTTGTACTGTAATGATGTAAGAAAGTTATTATGTTTAATTTTAGTAATACTTTGTACTGTAATGATGTAAGAAAGTTATTATGTTTAAATTTAATAATACTTTGTACTGTAATGATGTAAGAAAGTTATTATGTTTAATTTTAGTAATACTTTGTACTATAATGATGTGAGAAAGTTATTATGTTTAATTTTAATAATAATTTGTACTATAATGATGTGAGAAAGTTATTATGTTTAAATTTAATAATACTTTGTACTGTAATGATGTAAGAAAGTTATTATGTTTAAATTTAATAATACTTGGTACTGTAATGATGTGAGAAAGTTATTATGTTTAATTTTAATAATACTTTGTACTATAATGATGTGAGAAAGTTATGTTTAAATTTAATAATACTTTGTACTGTAATGATGTGAGAAAGTTATGTTTAAATTTAATAATACTTTGTACTATAATGATGTGAGAAAGTTATTATGTTTAAATTTAATAATACTTTGTACTGTAATGATGTGAGAAAGTTATTATGTTTAAATTTAATAATACTTTGTACTATAATGATGTGAGAAAGTTATTATGTTTAAATTTAATAATACTTTGTACTATAATGATGTAAGAAAGTTATTATGTTTAATTTTAGTAATACTTTGTACTGTAATGATGTAAGAAAGTTATTATGTTTAAATTTAATAATACTTTGTACTATAATGATGTGAGAAAGTTATTATGTTTAAATTTAATAATACTTTGTACTGTAATGATGTAAGAAAGTTATTATGTTTAAATTTAATAATACTTTGTACTGTAATGATGTGAGAAAGTTATTATGTTTAAATTTAATAATACTTTGTACTGTAATGATGTAAGAAAGTTATTATGTTTAAATTTAATAATACTTTGTACTGTAATGATGTAAGAAAGTTATTATGTTTAATTTTAGTAATACTTTGTACTGTAATGATGTAAGAAAGTTATTATGTTTAAATTTAATAATACTTTGTACTGTAATGATGTAAGAAAGTTATTATGTTTAATTTTAGTAATACTTTGTACTCTAATGATGTAAGAAAGTTATTATGTTTAAATTTAATAATACTTTGTACTATAATGATGTGAGAAAGATATTGTGTTTAAATTTAATAATACTTTGTACTATAATGATGTGAGAAAGTTATTATGTTTAAATTTAATTGTACTTTGTATTATAATGATGTGAGAAAGTTATTATGTTTAAATTTAATAATACTTTGTACTGTAATGATGTAAGAAAGTTATTATGTTTAAATTTAATAATACTTTGTACTGTAATGATGTAAGAAAGTTATTATGTTTAAATTTAATAATACTTTGTACTGTAATGATGTGAGAAAGTTATTATGTTTAATTTTAATAATACTTTGTACTGTAATGATGTAAGAAAGTTATTATGTTTAAATTTAATAATACTTTGTACTGTAATGATGTGAGAAAGTTATTATGTTTAAATTTAATTGTACTTTGTACTATAATGATGTGAGAAAGTTATTGTTTAAATTTAATAATACTTTGTACTGTAATGATGTGAGAAAGTTATTATGTTTAAATTTAATAATACTTTGTACTGTAATGATGTGAGAAAGTTATTATGTTTAAATTTAATAATACTTTGTACTATAATGATGTGAGAAAGTTATTATGTTTAAATTTAATAATACTTTGTACTATAATGATGTGAGAAAGTTATTATGTTTAAATTTAATAATACTTTGTACTATAATGATGTGAGAAAGTTATTATGTTTAAATTTAATAATACTTTGTACTATAATGATGTGAGAAAGTTATTATGTTTAAATTTAATAATACTTTGTACTATAATGATGTGAGAAAGTTATTATGTTTAATTTTAATAATAATTTGTACTATAATGATGTGAGAAAGTTATTATGTTTAAATTTAATAATACTTTGTACTGTAATGATGTAAGAAAGTTATTATGTTTAAATTTAATAATACTTGGTACTGTAATGATGTGAGAAAGTTATTATGTTTAATTTTAATAATACTTTGTACTATAATGATGTGAGAAAGTTATGTTTAAATTTAATAATACTTTGTACTGTAATGATGTGAGAAAGTTATGTTTAAATTTAATAATACTTTGTACTATAATGATGTGAGAAAGTTATTATGTTTAAATTTAATAATACTTTGTACTGTAATGATGTGAGAAAGTTATTATGTTTAAATTTAATAATACTTTGTACTATAATGATGTGAGAAAGTTATTATGTTTAAATTTAATAATACTTTGTACTATAATGATGTGAGAAAGTTATTGTGTTTAAATTTAATAATACTTTGTACTGTAATGATGTGAGAAAGTTGTTTAAATTTAATAATACTTTGTACTGTAATGATGTGAGAAAGTTATTATGTTTAATTTTAATAATACTTTGTACTATAATGATGTGAGAAACTTATTATGTTTAAATTTAATAATACTTTGTACTATAATGATGTGAGAAAGTTATTATGTTTAAATTTAATAATACTTTGTACTGTAATGATGTGAGAAAGTTATGTTTAAATTTAATTATACTTTGTACTGTAATGATGTGAGAAAGTTATTATGTTTAATTTTAATAATACTTTGTACTGTAATGATGTGAGAAAGATATTGTGTTTAAATTTAATAATACTTTGTACTATGATGATGTGAGAAAGTTATTATGTTTAATTTTAATAATACTTTGTACTATGATGATGTGAGAAAGTTATTATGTTTAAATTTAATAATACTTTGTACTGTAATGATGTGAGAAAGTTATGTTTAAATTTAATAATACTTTGTACTTTAATGATGTGAGAAAGTTATTATGTTTAAATTTAATAATACTTTGTACTTTAATGATGTGAGAAAGTTATTATGTTTAATTTTAATAATACTTTGTACTATGATGATGTGAGAAAGTTATTATGTTTAAATTTAATAATACTTTGTACTATAATGATGTAAGAAAGTTATTATGTTTAATTTTAATAATACTTTGTACTGTAATGATGTAAGAAAGTTATTATGTTTAAATTTAATAATACTTTGTACTATAATGATGTGAGAAAGTTATTATGTTTAAATTTAATAATACTTTGTACTGTAATGATGTAAGAAAGTTATTATGTTTAAATTTAATAATACTTTGTACTATAATGATGTGAGAAAGTTATTATGTTTAAATTTAATAATACTTTGTACTGTAATGATGTGAGAAAGTTATTATGTTTAAATTTAATAATACTTTGTACTGTAATGATGTGAAGAAAGTTATTATGTTTAAATTTAATAATACTTTGTACTGTAATGATGTGAGAAAGTTATTATGTTTAAATTTAATAATACTTTGTACTGTAATGATGTGAGAAAGTTATTATGTTTAATTTTAATAATACTTTGTACTGTAATGATGTAAGAAAGTTATTATGTTTAAATTTAATAATACTTTGTACTGTAATGATGTAAGAAAGTTATTATGTTTAATTTTAGTAATACTTTGTACTGTAATGATGTAAGAAAGTTATTATGTTTAAATTTAATAATACTTTGTACTATAATGATGTGAGAAAGTTATTGTGTTTAAATTTAATAATACTTTGTACTATAATGATGTGAGAAAGTTATTATGTTTAAATTTAATAATACTTTGTACTATAATGATGTGAGAAAGTTATTATGTTTAAATTTAATAATACTTTGTACTGTAATGATGTAAGAAAGTTATTATGTTTAAATTTAATAATACTTTGTACTGTAATGATGTAAGAAAGTTATTATGTTTAAATTTAATAATACTTTGTACTGTAATGATGTGAGAAAGTTATTATGTTTAATTTTAATAATACTTTGTACTGTAATGATGTAAGAAAGTTATTATGTTTAAATTTAATAATACTTTGTACTGTAATGATGTGAGAAAGTTATTATGTTTAAATTTAATTGTACTTTGTACTATAATGATGTGAGAAAGTTATTATGTTTAAATTTAATAATACTTTGTACTGTAATGATGTGAGAAAGTTATTATGTTTAAATTTAATAATACTTTGTACTGTAATGATGTGAGAAAGTTATTATGTTTAAATTTAATAATACTTTGTACTATAATGATGTGAGAAAGTTATTATGTTTAAATTTAATAATACTTTGTACTATAATGATGTGAGAAAGTTATTATGTTTAAATTTAATAATACTTTGTACTATAATGATGTGAGAAAGTTATTATGTTTAAATTTAATAATACTTTGTAACTATAATGATGTGAGAAAGTTATTATGTTTAAATTTAATAATACTTTGTACTATAATGATGTGAGAAAGTTATTATGTTTAAATTTAATAATACTTTGTACTATAATGATGTGAGAAAGTTATTATGTTTAATTTTAATTGTACTTTGTACTGTAATGAT
Organism: Tachypleus tridentatus; assembly: GCF_004210375.1. Classification (NCBI taxonomy): domain Eukaryota; kingdom Metazoa; phylum Arthropoda; class Merostomata; order Xiphosura; family Limulidae; genus Tachypleus; species Tachypleus tridentatus. The sequence goes on from NC_134833.1 coordinate 8,907,735, forward strand.
GTAAGAAAGTTATTATGTTTAAATTTAATAATACTTGGTACTGTAATGATGTGAGAAAGTTATTATGTTTAATTTTAATAATACTTTGTACTATAATGATGTGAGAAAGTTATGTTTAAATTTAATAATACTTTGTACTGTAATGATGTGAGAAAGTTATGTTTAAATTTAATAATACTTTGTACTATAATGATGTGAGAAAGTTATTATGTTTAAATTTAATAATACTTTGTACTGTAATGATGTGAGAAAGTTATTATGTTTAAATTTAATAATACTTTGTACTATAATGATGTGAGAAAGTTATTATGTTTAAATTTAATAATACTTTGTACTATAATGATGTGAGAAAGTTATTATGTTTAAATTTAATAATACTTTGTACTGTAATGATGTGAGAAAGTTGTTTAAATTTAATAATACTTTGTACTGTAATGATGTGAGAAAGTTATTATGTTTAATTTTAATAATACTTTGTACTATAATGATGTGAGAAACTTATTATGTTTAAATTTAATAATACTTTGTACTATAATGATGTGAGAAAGTTATTATGTTTAAATTTAATAATACTTTGTACTGTAATGATGTGAGAAAGTTATGTTTAAATTTAATTGTACTTTGTACTGTAATGATGTGAGAAAGTTATTATGTTTAATTTTAATAATACTTTGTACTGTAATGATGTGAGAAAGTTATTATGTTTAAATTTAATAATACTTTGTACTATAATGATGTGAGAAAGTTATTATGTTTAAATTTAATAATACTTTGTACTATAATGATGTGAGAAAGTTATTATGTTTAATTTTAATAATACTTTGTACTATAATGATGTGAGAAAGTTATTATGTTTAAATTTAATAATACTTTGTACTGTAATGATGTGAGAAAGTTATGTTTAAATTTAATAATACTTTGTACTTTAATGATGTGAGAAAGTTATTATGTTTAAATTTAATAATACTTTGTACTTTAATGATGTGAGAAAGTTATTATGTTTAATTTTAATAATACTTTGTACTATGATGATGTGAGAAAGTTATTATGTTTAAATTTAATAATACTTTGTACTGTAATGATGTAAGAAAGTTATTATGTTTAAATTTAATAATACTTTGTACTGTAATGATGTAAGAAAGTTATTATGTTTAAATTTAATAATACTTTGTACTATAATGATGTGAGAAAGTTATTATGTTTAAATTTAATAATACTTTGTACTGTAATGATGTAAGAAAGTTATTATGTTTAAATTTAATAATACTTTGTACTGTAATGATGTAAGAAAGTTATTATGTTTAAATTTAATAATACTTTGTACTGTAATGATGTAAGAAAGTTATTATGTTTAAATTTAATAATACTTTGTACTGTAATGATGTAAGAAAGTTATTATGTTTAAATTTAATAATACTTTGTACTGTAATGATGTGAGAAAGTTATTATGTTTAAATTTAATAATACTTTGTACTATAATGATGTGAGAAAGATATTATGTTTAAATTTAATAATACTTTGTACTATAATGATGTGAGAAAGTTATTATGTTTAAATTTAATAATACTTTGTACTGTAATGATGTGAGAAAGTTGTTATGTTTAAATTTAATAATACTTTGTAGTTTAATGATGTGAGAAAGTTATTATGTTTAAATTTAATAATACTTTGTACTTTAATGATGTGAGAAAGTTATTATGTTTAAATTTAATAATACTTTGTACTGTAATGATGTGAGAAAGTTATTATGTTTAAATTTAATAATACTTTGTACTATAATGATGTGAGAAAGTTATTATGTTTAAATTTAATAATACTTTGTACTATAATGATGTGAGAAGTTATTATGTTTAAATTTAATAATACTTTGTACTATAATGATGTGAGAAAGTTATTATGTTTAAATTTAATAATACTTTGTACTATAATGATGTGAGAAAGTTATTATGTTTAAATTTAATAATACTTTGTACTATGATGATGTGAGAAAGTTATTATGTTTAAATTTAATAATACTTTGTACTATAATGATGTGAGAAAGTTATTATGTTTAAATTTAATAATACTTTGTACTGTAATGATGTGAGAAAGTTATTATGTTTAAATTTAATAATACTTTGTAGTTTAATGATGTGAGAAAGTTATTATGTTTAAATTTAATAATACTTTTTACTTTAATGATGTGAGAAAGTTATGTTTAAATTTAATAATACTTTGTACTTTAATGATGTGAGAAAGTTATGTTTAAATTTAATAATACTTTGTACTTTAATGATGTGAGAAAGTTATTATGTTTAATTTTAATAATACTTTGTACTATGATGATGTGAGAAAGTTATTATGTTTAAATTTAATAATACTTTGTACTGTAATGATGTGAGAAAGTTATTATGTTTAATTTTAATAATACTTTGTACTGTAATGATGTAAGAAAGTTATTATGTTTAAATTTAATAATACTTTGTACTATAATGATGTGAGAAAGTTATTATGTTTAAATTTAATAATACTTTGTACTGTAATGATGTAAGAAAGTTATTATGTTTAAATTTAATAATACTTTGTACTGTAATGATGTAAGAAAGTTATTATGTTTAAATTTAATAATACTTTGTACTGTAATGATGTAAGAAAGTTATTATGTTTAATTTTAATAATACTTTGTACTGTAATGATGTAAGAAAGTTATTATGTTTAAATTTAATAATACTTTGTACTGTAATGATGTAAGAAAGTTATTATGTTTAATTTTAGTAATACTTTGTACTCTAATGATGTAAGAAAGTTATTATGTTTAAATTTAATAATACTTTGTACTATAATGATGTGAGAAAGTTATTATGTTTAATTTTAATAATAATTTGTACTATAATGATGTGAGAAAGTTATTATGTTTAAATTTAATAATACTTTGTACTGTAATGATGTAAGAAAGTTATTATGTTTAAATTTAATAATACTTGGTACTGTAATGATGTGAGAAAGTTATTATGTTTAATTTTAATAATACTTTGTACTATAATGATGTGAGAAAGTTATGTTTAAATTTAATAATACTTTGTACTGTAATGATGTGAGAAAGTTATGTTTAAATTTAATAATACTTTGTACTATAATGATGTGAGAAAGTTATTATGTTTAAATTTAATAATACTTTGTACTGTAATGATGTGAGAAAGTTATTATGTTTAAATTTAATAATACTTTGTACTATAATGATGTGAGAAAGTTATTATGTTTAAATTTAATAATACTTTGTACTATAATGATGTGAGAAAGTTATTATGTTTAATTTTATTAATACTTTGTACTGTAATGATGTAAGAAAGTTATTATGTTTAAATTTAATAATACTTTGTACTATAATGATGTGAGAAAGTTATTATGTTTAAATTTAATAATACTTTGTACTGTAATGATGTGAGAAAGATATTATGTTTAAATTTAATAATACTTTGTACTGTAATGATGTAAGAAAGTTATTATGTTTAAATTTAATAATACTTTGTACTGTAATGATGTAAGAAAGTTATTATGTTTAAATTTAATAATACTTTGTACTGTAATGATGTGAGAAAGTTATTATGTTTAATTTTAATAATACTTTGTACTGTAATGATGTGAGAAAGTTATTATGTTTAAATTTAATAATACTTTGTACTGTAATGATGTGAGAAAGTTATTATGTTTAAATTTAATAATACTTTGTACTGTAATGATGTGAGAAAGTTATTATGTTTAAATTTAATAATACTTTGTACTATAATGATGTGAGAAAGTTATTGTGTTTAAATTTAATAATACTTTGTACTATAATGATGTGAGAAAGTTATTATGTTTAAATTTAATAATACTTTGTATTATAATGATGTGAGAAAGTTATTATGTTTAAATTTAATAATACTTTGTACTGTAATGATGTGAGAAAGTTATTATGTTTAAATTTAATAATACTTTGTACTGTAATGATGTGAGAAAGTTATTATGTTTAAATTTAATAATACTTTGTACTGTAATGATGTGAGAAAGTTATTATGTTTAATTTTAATAATACTTTGTACTGTAATGATGTGAGAAAGTTATTATGTTTAAATTTAATAATACTTTGTACTGTAATGATGTGAGAAAGTTATTATGTTTAAATTTAATAATACTTTGTACTGTAATGATGTGAGAAAGTTATTATGTTTAATTTTAATAATACTTTGTACTGTAATGATGTGAGAAAGTTATTATGTTTAAATTTAATAATACTTTGTACTGTAATGATGTGAGAAAGTTATTATGTTTAAATTTAATTGTACTTTGTACTATAATGATGTGAGAAAGTTATTATGTTTAAATTTAATAATACTTTGTACTATAATGATGTGAGAAAGTTATTATGTTTAAATTTAATAATACTTTGTACTATAATGATGTGAGAAAGTTATTATGTTTAAATTTAATAATACTTTGTACTATAATGATGTGAGAAAGTTATTATGTTTAAATTTAATAATACTTTGTACTATAATGATGTGAGAAAGTTATTATGTTTAATTTTAATAATACTTTGTACTATAATGATGTGAGAAAGTTATTATGTTTAAATTTAATTGTACTTTGTACTGTAATGATGTAAGAAAGTTATTATGTTTAAATTTAATAATACTTTGTACTATAATGATGTGAGAAAGTTATTATGTTTAAATTTAATAATACTTTGTACTGTAATGATGTGAGAAAGTTATTATGTTTAAATTTAATAATACTTTGTACTGTAATGATGTGAGAAAGTTATTATGTTTAATTTTAATAATACTTTGTACTATAATGATGTGAGAAAGTTATGTTTAAATTTAATAATACTTTGTACTGTAATGATGTGAGAAAGTTATGTTTAAATTTAATAATACTTTGTACTATAATGATGTGAGAAAGTTATTATGTTTAAATTTAATAATACTTTGTACTGTAATGATGTGAGAAAGTTATTATGTTTAAATTTAATAATACTTTGTACTATAATGATGTGAGAAAGTTATTATGTTTAAATTTAATAATACTTTGTACTATAATGATGTGAGAAAGTTATTATGTTTAAATTTAATAATACTTTGTACTGTAATGATGTGAGAAAGTTATGTTTAAATTTAATAATACTTTGTACTGTAATGATGTGAGAAAGTTATTATGTTTAATTTTAATAATACTTTGTACTATAATGATGTGAGAAACTTATTATGTTTAAATTTAATAATACTTTGTACTATAATGATGTGAGAAAGTTATTATGTTTAAATTTAATAATACTTGGTACTGTAATGATGTGAGAAAGTTATGTTTAAATTTAATAATACTTTGTACTGTAATGATGTGAGAAAGTTATGTTTAAATTTAATAATACTTTGTACTATAATGATGTGAGAAAGTTATTATGTTTAAATTTAATAATACTTTGTACTGTAATGATGTGAGAAAGTTATTATGTTTAAATTTAATAATACTTTGTACTATAATGATGTGAGAAAGTTATTATGTTTAAATTTAATAATACTTTGTACTATAATGATGTGAGAAAGTTATTGTGTTTAAATTTAATAATACTTTGTACTGTAATGATGTGAGAAAGTTATTATGTTTAATTTTAATAATACTTTGTACTATAATGATGTGAGAAACTTATTATGTTTAAATTTAATAATACTTTGTACTATAATGATGTGAGAAAGTTATTATGTTTAAATTTAATAATACTTTGTACTGTAATGATGTGAGAAAGTTATGTTTAAATTTAATAATACTTTGTACTGTAATGATGTGAGAAAGTTATTATGTTTAAATTTAATAATACTTTGTACTGTAATGATGTGAGAAAGTTATTATGTTTAAATTTAATAATACTTTGTACTATAATGATGTGAGAAAGTTATTATGTTTAAATTTAATAATACTTTGTACTATAATGATGTGAGAAAGTTATTATGTTTAAATTTAATAATACTTTGTACTATAATGATGTGAGAAAGTTATTATGTTTAAATTTAATTGTACTTTGTACTGTAATGATGTGAGAAAGATATTATGTTTAAATTTAATAATACTTTGTACTGTAATGATGTGAGAAAGTTATTATGTTTAAATTTAATAATACTTTGTACTGTAATGATGTAAGAAAGTTATTATGTTTAAATTTAATAATACTTTGTACTGTAATGATGTGAGAAAGTTATTATGTTTAATTTTAATAATACTTTGTACTGTAATGATGTAAGAAAGTTATGTTTAAATTTAATAATACTTTGTACTGTAATGATGTGAGAAAGTTATTATGTTTAAATTTAATTGTACTTTGTACTATAATGATGTGAGAAAGTTATTATGTTTAAATTTAATAATACTTTGTACTATAATGATGTGAGAAAGTTATTATGTTTAAATTTAATAATACTTTGTACTATAATGATGTGAGAAAGTTATTATGTTTAAATTTAATAATACTTTGTACTATAATGATGTGAGAAAGTTATTATGTTTAAATTTAATAATACTTTGTACTATAATGATGTGAGAAAGTTATTATGTTTAAATTTAATAATACTTTGTACTATAATGATGTGAGAAAGTTATTATGTTTAAATTTAATAATACTTTGTACTATAATGATGTGAGAAAGTTATTATGTTTAAATTTAATAATACTTTGTACTATAATGATGTGAGAAAGTTATTATGTTTAAATTTAATAATACTTTGTACTATAATGATGTGAGAAAGTTATTATGTTTAAATTTAATAATACTTGGTACTGTAATGATGTGAGAAAGTTATGTTTAAATTTAATAATACTTTGTACTGTAATGATGTGAGAAAGTTATGTTTAAATTTAATAATACTTTGTACTATAATGATGTGAGAAAGTTATTATGTTTAAATTTAATAATACTTTGTACTGTAATGATGTGAGAAAGTTATTATGTTTAAATTTAATAATACTTTGTACTATAATGATGTGAGAAAGTTATTATGTTTAAATTTAATAATACTTTGTACTATAATGATGTGAGAAAGTTATTGTGTTTAAATTTAATAATACTTTGTACTGTAATGATGTGAGAAAGTTATTATGTTTAATTTTAATAATACTTTGTACTATAATGATGTGAGAAACTTATTATGTTTAAATTTAATAATACTTTGTACTATAATGATGTGAGAAAGTTATTATGTTTAAATTTAATAATACTTTGTACTGTAATGATGTGAGAAAGTTATGTTTAAATTTAATTGTACTTTGTACTGTAATGATGTGAGAAAGTTATTATGTTTAATTTTAATAATACTTTGTACTGTAATGATGTGAGAAAGTTATTATGTTTAAATTTAATAATACTTTGTACTATAATGATGTGAGAAAGATATTGTGTTTAAATTTAATAATACTTTGTACTATAATGATGTGAGAAAGTTATTATGTTTAAATTTAATTGTACTTTGTATTATAATGATGTGAGAAAGTTATTATGTTTAAATTTAATAATACTTTGTACTGTAATGATGTGAGAAAGATATTATGTTTAAATTTAATAATACTTTGTACTGTAATGATGTAAGAAAGTTATTATGTTTAAATTTAATAATACTTTGTACTGTAATGATGTAAGAAAGTTATTATGTTTAAATTTAATAATACTTTGTACTGTAATGATGTGAGAAAGTTATTATGTTTAATTTTAATAATACTTTGTACTGTAATGATGTAAGAAAGTTATGTTTAAATTTAATAATACTTTGTACTGTAATGATGTGAGAAAGTTATTATGTTTAAATTTAATAATACTTTGTACTATAATGATGTGAGAAAGTTATTATGTTTAAATTTAATAATACTTTGTACTGTAATGATGTGAGAAAGTTATTATGTTTAAATTTAATTGTACTTTGTACTGTAATGATGTGAGAAAGTTATTATGTTTAAATTTAATTGTACTTTGTACTATAATGATGTGAGAAAGTTATTATGTTTAAATTTAATAATACTTTGTACTATAATGATGTGAGAAAGTTATTATGTTTAAATTTAATAATACTTTGTACTATAATGATGTGAGAAAGTTATTATGTTTAAATTTAATAATACTTTGTACTATAATGATGTGAGAAAGTTATTATGTTTAATTTTAATAATAATTTGTACTATAATGATGTGAGAAAGTTATTATGTTTAAATTTAATTGTACTTTGTACTGTAATGATGTAAGAAAGTTATTATGTTTAAATTTAATAATACTTTGTACTATAATGATGTGAGAAAGTTATTATGTTTAATTTTAATAATAATTTGTACTATAATGATGTGAGAAAGTTATTATGTTTAAATTTAATAATACTTTGTACTGTAATGATGTGAGAAAGTTATTATGTTTAAATTTAATAATACTTTGTACTGTAATGATGTAAGAAAGTTATTATGTTTAAATTTAATAATACTTGGTACTGTAATGATGTGAGAAAGTTATTATGTTTAATTTTAATAATACTTTGTACTATAATGATGTGAGAAAGTTATGTTTAAATTTAATAATACTTTGTACTGTAATGATGTGAGAAAGTTATGTTTAAATTTAATAATACTTTGTACTATAATGATGTGAGAAAGTTATTATGTTTAAATTTAATAATACTTTGTACTGTAATGATGTGAGAAAGTTATTATGTTTAAATTTAATAATACTTTGTACTATAATGATGTGAGAAAGTTATTATGTTTAAATTTAATAATACTTTGTACTATAATGATGTGAGAAAGTTATTATGTTTAAATTTAATAATACTTTGTACTATAATGATGTAAGAAAGTTATTATGTTTAATTTTAGTAATACTTTGTACTGTAATGATGTAAGAAAGTTATTATGTTTAAATTTAATAATACTTTGTACTATAATGATGTGAGAAAGTTATTATGTTTAAATTTAATAATACTTTGTACTGTAATGATGTAAGAAAGTTATTATGTTTAAATTTAATAATACTTTGTACTGTAATGATGTAAGAAAGTTATTATGTTTAAATTTAATAATACTTTGTACTGTAATGATGTAAGAAAGTTATTATGTTTAAATTTAATAATACTTTGTACTGTAATGATGTAAGAAAGTTATTATGTTTAATTTTAGTAATACTTTGTACTGTAATGATGTGAGAAAGTTATTATGTTTAAATTTAATTGTACTTTGTACTATAATGATGTGAGAAAGTTATTATGTTTAAATTTAATAATACTTTGTACTGTAATGATGTGAGAAAGTTATTATGTTTAAATTTAATTGTACTTTGTACTGTAATGATGTGAGAAAGTTATTATGTTTAAATTTAATTGTACTTTGTACTATAATGATGTGAGAAAGTTATTATGTTTAAATTTAATAATACTTTGTACTATAATGATGTGAGAAAGTTATTATGTTTAAATTTAATAATACTTTGTACTATAATGATGTGAGAAAGTTATTATGTTTAAATTTAATAATACTTTGTACTATAATGATGTGAGAAAGTTATTATGTTTAAATTTAATAATACTTTGTACTATAATGATGTGAGAAAGTTATTATGTTTAATTTTAATAATAATTTGTACTATAATGATGTGAGAAAGTTATTATGTTTAAATTTAATTGTACTTTGTACTGTAATGATGTAAGAAAGTTATTATGTTTAAATTTAATAATACTTGGTACTGTAATGATGTGAGAAAGTTATTATGTTTAATTTTAATAATACTTTGTACTATAATGATGTGAGAAAGTTATGTTTAAATTTAATAATACTTTGTACTGTAATGATGTGAGAAAGTTATGTTTAAATTTAATAATACTTTGTACTATAATGATGTGAGAAAGTTATTATGTTTAAATTTAATAATACTTTGTACTATAATGATGTGAGAAAGTTATTGTGTTTAAATTTAATAATACTTTGTACTGTAATGATGTGAGAAAGTTGTTTAAATTTAATAATACTTTGTACTGTAATGATGTGAGAAAGTTATTATGTTTAATTTTAATAATACTTTGTACTATAATGATGTGAGAAACTTATTATGTTTAAATTTAATAATACTTTGTACTTTAATGATGTGAGAAAGTTATTATGTTTAATTTTAATAATACTTTGTACTATGATGATGTGAGAAAGTTATTATGTTTAAATTTAATAATACTTTGTACTGTAATGATGTAAGAAAGTTATTATGTTTAATTTTAGTAATACTTTGTACTGTAATGATGTAAGAAAGTTATTATGTTTAAATTTAATAATACTTTGTACTATAATGATGTGAGAAAGTTATTATGTTTAAATTTAATAATACTTTTTACTGTAATGATGTGAGAAAGTTATTATGTTTAATTTTAATAATAATTTGTACTATAATGATGTGAGAAAGTTATTATGTTTAAATTTAATAATACTTTGTACTGTAATGATGTAAGAAAGTTATTATGTTTAAATTTAATAATACTTGGTACTGTAATGATGTGAGAAAGTTATTATGTTTTAATTTAAAAATAATACCACTTTGTACTGTAATGATGTGAGAAAGTTATTATGTTTAAATTTAAAAATAATACTACTTTGTACTGTAATGATGTGAGAAAGTTATTATGTTTAAATTTAAAAATAATACTACTTTGTACTGTAATGATGTGAGAAAGTTATTATGTTTAAATTAATACTACTTTGTACTGTAATGATGTGAGAAAGTTATTATGTTTAATTTTAATAATACTTTGTACTATAATGATGTGAGAGAGTTATGTTTAAATTTAATAATACTTTGTACTGTAATGATGTGAGAAAGTTATTATGTTTAATTTTAATAATACTTTGTACTATAATGATGTGAGAAACTTATTATGTTTAAATTTAATAATACTTTGTACTATAATGATGTGAGAAAGTTATTATGTTTAAATTTAATAATACTTTGTACTGTAATGATGTGAGAAAGTTATGTTTAAATTTAATTGTACTTTGTACTGTAATGATGTGAGAAAGTTATTATGTTTAATTTTAATAATACTTTGTACTGTAATGATGTGAGAAAGTTATTATGTTTAATTTTAATAATAATTTGTACTATAATGATGTGAGAAAGTTATGTTTAATTTTAATAATACTTTGTACTGTAATGATGTGAGAAAGTTATTATGTTTAAATTTAAAAATAATACTACTTTGTACTGTAATGATGTGAGAAAGTTATGTTTAAATTTAAAAATACTACTACTTTGTACTGTAATGATGTGAGAAAGTTATTATGTTTAAATTTAAAAATAATACTACTTTGTACTGTAATGATGTGAGAAAGTTATTATGTTTAAATTTAATACTACTTTGTACTGTAATGATGTGAGAAAGTTATTATGTTTAAATGTAATAATACTTTGTACTATAATGATGTGAGAAAGTTATTATGTTTAATTTTAATAATACTTTGTACTATAATGATGTGAGAGAGTTATGTTTAAATTTAATAATACTTTGTACTATAATGATGTGAGAAAGTTATTATGTTTAAATTTAAAAATACTTTGTACTATAATGATGTGAGAAAGTTATTATGTTTAATTTTAATAATACTTTGTACTATAATGATGTGAGAAACTTATTATGTTTAAATTTAATAATACTTTGTACTGTAAAGATGTGAGAAAGTTATTATGTTTAAATTTAATAATACTTTGTACTTAATAATGATGAGAAAGTTATTATGTTTAAATTTAATAATACTTTGTACTGTAATGATGTGAGAAAGTTATTATGTTTAAATTTAATAATACTTTGTACTGTAATGATGTGAGAAAGTTATTATGTTTAAATTTAATAATACTTTGTACTATAATGATGTGAGAAAGTTATTATGTTTAAATTTAATAATACTTTGTACTATAATGATGTGAGAAAGTTATTATGTTTAAATTTAATAATACTTTGTACTGTAATGATGTGAGAAAGTTATTATGTTTAAATTTAATAATACTTTGTACTATAATGATGTGAGAAAGTTATTATGTTTAATTTTAATAATACTTTGTAACTATAATGATGTGAGAAAGTTATTATGTTTAAATTTAATTGTACTTTGTACCATAATGATGTGAGAAAGTTATTATGTTTAAATTTAATAATACTTTGTACTATAATGATGTGAGAAAGTTATTATGTTTAATTTTAATAATAATTAATGATGTGAGAAATTATAAATGATGTGAGAAAGTTATTATGTTTAAATTTAATAATACTTTGTACTATAATGATGTGAGAAAGTTATTATGTTTAAATTTAATAATACTTTGTAAATTTAATAATGTGCTGTAATGATGTGAGAAAGTTATTATGTTTAAATTTAATAATACTTTGTACTGTAATGATGTGAGAAAGTTATTATGTTTAAATTTAATAATACTTTGTACTGTAATGATGTAATGATGAGAAAGTTATTATGTTTAAATTTAATAATACTTTGTACTTATTGTAATGATGAGAAAGTTATTATGTTTAAATTTAATAATACTTTGTACTATAATGATGTGAGAAAGTTATTATGTTTAAATTTAATAATACTTTGTACTGTAATGATGTACCATAATGAGAAAGTTATTATGTTTAAATTTAATAATACTTTGTACTATAATGATGTGAGAAAGTTATTATGTTTAAATTTAATAATACTTTGTACTATAATGATGAGAAAGTTATTATGTTTAAATTTAATAATACTTTGTACTATAATGATGTGAGAAAGTTATTATGTTTAATTTTAATAATACTTTGTACTGTAATGATGTGAGAAAGTTATTATGTTTAAATTTAATAATACTTTGTACTATAATGATGTGAGAAAGTTATTATGTTTAAATTTAATAATACTTTGTACTGTAATGATGTGAGAAAGTTATTATGTTTAAATTTAATAATACTACTTTGTACCTGTAATGATGTAAGAAAGTTATTATGTTTAAATTTAATAATACTTTGTAAAAAGTGTAATGATGTGAAGAAAGTTATTATGTTTAAATTTAATAATACTTTGTAATGATGTAAGAAAGTTATTATGTTTAAATTTAATAATACTGTAATGATGTGAGAAAGTTATTATTTTTAATTTTAATAATACTTTGTACCTTGTAGAAAGTTATTATGTTTAAATTCTTACTATAATGATGTGAGAAAGTTATTATGTTTAAATTTAACACTAAATGATGTGAGAAAGTTATTATGTTTACTTTTACTATAATGAGAGAGTTATTTTAAATTTAATAATACTCTTGTACCTGTAATGATGTGAGAAAGTTATTATGTTTAAATTTAATAATACTTTGTACTGTAATGATGTGAGAAAGTTATTATAGTTTAAATTTAATAATACTTTGTACTTGTAATGATGTGAGAAAGTTATGTTTAAATTTAATTGTTTGTATTATGTTTAAAATAATACTTTGTAATAGAAAGTTATTATGTTTAATTTTAATTTATAATGATGAGGAGAAAGTTATGTTTAATTTTAATACTTTCACTGTACCACTTGTACTGTAATGATGTGAGAATGATGTTTAAATTTAAAAATACTACTACTTTGTACTGTAAGTTATTTAAAAATATGTTTAAATTTAATTATATGTTTAAATTTAAACTTTTGTAATGATTGACTTTGTACCTAATGATGTGAGAAAGTTATTATGTTTAAATTTAATAATGATGTGAGAGAGTTATGTTTAAATTTAATAATACCTTTGTACTATAATGATGTGAGAAAGTTATTATGTTTAAATTTAAAATACTTTGTATAATGATGTGAGAGAAAGTTATTATGTTTAAATTTAATAATACTTATTATGTTTTACTTGTATAATGATGTGAGAAAGTTGTGTAATGAGAAAGTTATTATGTTTAAATTTAATAATATTATTTTAATTTTAATAATACTTGTACTGTATAATTATTATGTTTAAATTGTAATGAAAGTTATTATGTTTAAATTTAATAATACTTTGTACTATAATGATGTGAGAAAGTTATTATGTTTAAACTTAATAATAAATACTTTAGTACTGTAAATGATGTGAGAAAGTTATTATGTTTAATTTTAATAATACTTTGTACTATAATGATGTGATAAAGTTATTATGTTTAAATTTAATTGTACTTTGTACTGTAATGATGTGAGAAAGTTATGTTTTAGATTTAATAATTCTTTTGTACTATGATGAGAAAAGTGTTTAAATTTAATAATACTTTGTACTGTAATGATGTGAGAAAGTTATTATGTTTAATTTTAATAACACTTTGTACTATAATGATGATGAGAAAGTTATTATGTTTAAAATGAAAGTTAATACCTTTGTAATACTTTGTAATGATGTGAGAAAGTTATGTTTAAATTTAATAATACTAAAATTATAATGATGTGAGAAAGTTATTATGTTTAAATTTTAATAATACTTTGTACTGTAATGATGTGAGAAAGTTATTGTATTTAAATTTAATAATACTTGTAACTGTAATGATGTGAGAAAGTTATTATGTTTAAATTTAATAATACTTTGTACCGTAATGATGTGAGAAAG
>NC_134833.1:8922845-9002868 GCF_004210375.1 Tachypleus tridentatus
GTTTCGTTATTAATAACTATACTTACTAGAAAATTAAGTGTTTCGTTATTAATAGCTATAGTTTTAGTAAATTAAGTGTTTCGTTATTAATAGCTATAGTTTTAGTAAATTAAGTGTTTCGTTATTAATAGCTATAGTTTTAGTAAATTAAGTGTTTCGTTATTAATAGCTATAGTTTTAGTAAATTAAGTGTTTCGTTATTAATAGCTATAGTTTTAGTAAATTAAGTGTTTCGTTATTAATAGCTATAGTTTTAGTAAATTAAGTGTTTCGTTATTAATAACTGTAGTTATAGAAAATTAAGTGTTTCGTTATTAATAGCTATAGTTTTAGTAAATTAAGTGTTTGGTTATTAATAGGTATAGTTTTAGTAAATTAAGTGTTTCGTTATTAATAGTTACTAGAAAATTAAGTGTTTCGTTAATATTAGCTGTAGTTTTAGTAAATTAAGGGTTTCGTTATTAATAGCTATAGTTTTAGTAAATTAAGTGTTTCGTTATTAATTACTGTAGTTTTAGTAAATTAAGTATTTCGTTATTAATAGCTATAGTTTTAGTAAATTAAGCTGGCCTGGCATGGCGGCTAGAACGGAAGGCTATGCGACTCGTAATCCGGGGTCGCGGGTTTGCGCGTCATATTGCAAAATATGCTCGCCCTCCCAGCCTGGGCGTTATAATGTAACGGTCAATCCCACTTATTCGTTGGTAAAGAGTAGCCAAAGAGTTGGCGGTGGGTTGTCATTACTAGCTGCCTTCCCTCTAGTCTTACACTGCTAAATTAGGGACGTTTAGCACAGATAGCCCTCGAGAACCTTTGTGCGAAATTCAAAAAACAAACAAAACAAACAAGTAAATTAAGTAGTAAAATTAAGTGTTTTGTTATTAATAGCTATAGTTTTAGTAAGATTACTAGTAAATTAGTAAATTAAGTGTTTCGTTATTATTAGCTATAGTTTTAGTAAATTAAGGGTTTCGTTTTTAATAGCTATAGTTTTAGTAAATTAAGGGTTTCGTTATTAATAACTGTAGTTCTAGAAAATTAAGTGTTTCGTTATTAATAGCTATAGTTTTAGTAAATTAAGTATTTCGTTATTAATAGCTATTGTTTTAGTAAATTAAGTGTTTCGTTATTAATAGCTATAGTTTTAGTAAATTAAGTGTTTTGTTATTAATAGGTATAGTACTAGTAAATTGAGTGTTTCGCTATTAATAGTTTTGTTTTAGTAAATTAAGGGTTTCTTTATTAATAGCTATAGTTTTTAGTAAATTAAGGGTTTCGTTATTAATAGCTATAGTTCTAGAAAATTAAGTGTTTCGTTATTAATAGCTATAGTTTTAGTAAATTAAGTGTTTCGTTATTAATAGCTATTGTTTTAGTAAATTAAGTGTTTCGTTATTAATAGCTGTAGTTGTAGAAAATTAAGTGTTTCGTTATTAATAACTGTAGTTATAGAAAATTAAGTGTTTCGTTATTGATAGCTATAGTTTTAGTAAATTAAGTGTTTCGTTATTAATTACTGTAGTTTTAGTAAATTAAGTATTTCGTTATTAATAGCTATAGTTTTAGTAAATTAAGCTGGCCTGGCATGGCCTAGTACGGAAGGCGTGCGACTCGTAATCCGAGGGTCGCGGGTTTGCGCCCGTGTCGCGCCAAATATGCTCGCCCTCCCATCCGTGAGGGCGTTATAATGTAACGGTCAATCCCACTATTCGTTGGTAAAAGAGTAGCCCAAGAGTTGGCGGTGGGTTGTCATGACTAGCTGCCTTCCCTCTAGTCTTACACTGCTAAATTAGGGACGGCTAGCACAGATAGCCCTCGAGAACCTTTGTGCGAAATTCCTAAAAACAAACAAAAACAAACAAGTAAATTAAGTGTTTTGTTATTAATAGGTATAGGTACTAGTAAATTGAGTGTTTCGTTATTATTAGCTATAGTTTTAGTAAATTAAGGGTTTCGTTATTAATAGCTATAGTTTTAGTAAATTAAGGGTTTCGTTATTAATAGCTATAGTTTTAGTAAATTAAGTGTTTCGTTATTAATAACTTTAGTTATAAAAATTTAAGTGTTTCGTTATTAATAGCTATTGTTTTAGTAAATTAAGTGTTTCGTTATTAATAGCTATAGTTTTAGTAAATTAAGTGTTTTGTTATTAATAGCTATAGTTTTAGTAAATTAAGTGTTTCGTTATTAATAGCTATAGTTTTAGTAAATTAAGGGTTTCGTTATTAATAGCTATAGTTTTAGTAAATTAAGGGTTTCGTTATTAATAACTGTAGTTCTAGAAAATTAAGTGTTTCGTTATTAATAGCTATAGTTTTAGTAAATTAAGTATTTCGTTATTAATAGCTATTGTTTTAGTAAATTAAGTGTTTCGTTATTAATAGCTATAGTTTTAGTAAATTAAGTGTTTCGTTATTAATAGCTATAGTTCTACTAAATAAAGTGTTTCGTTATTAATAGCTATAGTTTTAGTAAATTAAGGGTTTCGTTATTAATAGCTATAGTTTTAGTAAATTAAGGGTTTCGTTATTAATAACTGTAGTTCTAGAAAATTAAGTGTTTCGTTATTAATAGCTATAGTTTTAGTAAATTAAGTGTTTCGTTATTAATAGCTATAGTTTTAGTAAATTAAGTGTTTCGTTATTAATAGCTATAGTTTTAGTAAATTAAGTGTTTCGTTATTAATAGCTATAGTTTTAGTAAATTAAGTGTTTCGTTATTAATAGCTATAGTTTTAGTAAATTAAGTGTTTCGTTATTAATAACTGTAGTTCTAGAAAATTAAGTGTTTCGTTATTAATAGCTATAGTTTTAGTAAATTAAGAGTTTCGTTATTAATAGCTATTGTTTTAGTAAATTAAGTGTTTCGTTATTAATAGCTATAGTTTTAGTAAATTAAGTGTTTTGTTATTAATAGGTATAGTACTAGTAAATTGAGTGTTTCGTTATTAATAGCTATAGTTTTAGTAAATTAAGGGTTTCGTTATTAATAACTGTAGTTCTAGAAATTAAGTGTTTCGTTATTAATAGCTATAGTTTTAGTAAATTAAGTGTTTCGTTATTAATAGCTATAGTTTTAGTAAATTAAGTGTTTCGTTATTAATAACTGTAGTTCTAGAAAATTAAGTGTTTCGTTATTAATAGCTATAGTTTTAGTAAATTAAGTGTTTCGTTATTAATAGCTATAGTTTTAGTAAATTAAGTGTTTCGTTATTAATAGCTATAGTTTTTGTAAAATAAGTGTTTCGTTATTAATAGCTATAGTTTTAGTAAATTAAGGGTTTCGTTATTAATAGCTATAGTTTTAGTAAATTAAGAGTTTCGTTATTAATAGCTATAGTTCTAGGAAATTAAGTGTTTCGTTATTAATAGCTATAGTTTTAGTAAATTAAGTGTTTCGTTATTAATAGCTATAGTTATAGTAAATTAAGTGTTTCGTTATTAATAGCTATAGTTTTAGTAAATTAAGTGTTTCGTTATTAATAGCTATAGTTTTAGTAAATTAAGTGTTTCGTTATTAATAGCTATAGTTTTAGTAAATTAAGAGTTTCGTTATTAATAGCTATAGTTTTAGTAAATTAAGTGTTTCGTTATTAATAACTGTAGTTTTAGTAAATTAAGTGTTTCGTTATTAATAGCTATAGTTTTAGTAAATTAAGTGTTTCGTTATTAATAGCTATAGTTTTAGTAAATTAAGTGTTTCGTTATTAATAGCTATAGTTTTAGTAAATTAAGTGTTTCGTTATTAATAGCTATAGTTTTAGTAAATTAAGTGTTTCGTTATTAATTACTGTAGTTTTAGTAAATTAAGTGTTTCGTTATTAATAGCTATAGTTTTAGTAAATTAAGCTGGCCTGGCATGGCCTAGCACGGAAGGCGTGCGACTCGTAATCCGAGGGTCGCGGGTTTGCGCCCGCGTCGCGCCAAATATGCTCGCCCTCCCAGCCGTGAGGGCGTTATAATGTAACGGTCAATCCCACTATTCGTTGGTAAAAGAGTAGCCCAAGAGTTGGCGGTGGGTTGTGATGACTAGCTGCCTTCCCTCTAGTCTTACACTGCTAAATTAGGGACGGCTAGCACAGATAGCCCTCGAGAACCTTTGTGCGAAATTCCATAAAACAAACAAAAACAAACAAGTAAATTAAGTGTTTTGTTATTAATAGCTGTAGTTATAGTAAATTAAGTGTTTCGTTATTAATAGCTATAGTTTTAGTAAATTAAGGGTTTCGTTTTTAATAGCTATAGTTTTAGTAAATTAAGGGTTTCGTTATTAATAACTGTAGTTCTAGAAAATTAAGTGTTTCGTTATTAATAGCTATAGTTTTAGTAAATTAAGTATTTCGTTATTAATAGCTATTGTTTTAGTAAATTAAGTGTTTCGTTATTAATAGCTATAGTTTTAGTAAATTAAGTGTTTTGTTATTAATAGGTATAGTACTAGTAAATTGAGTGTTTCGTTATTAATAGCTATAGTTTTAGTAAATTAAGTGTTTCGTTATTAATAGCTATAGTTTTAGTAAATTAAGTGTTTCGTTATTAATAGCTATAGTTTTAGAAAATTAAGTGTTTCGTTATTAATAGCTATAGTTTTAGTAAATTAAGTGTTTCGTTATTAATAGCTATAGTTTTAGTAAATTAAGTGTTTCGTTATTAATAACTGTAGTTATAGAAAATTAAGTGTTTCGTTATTAATAGCTATAGTTCTAGTAAATTAAGTGTTTCGTTATTAATAGCTATAGTTTTAGTAAATTAAGTGTTTCGTTATTAATAGCTATAGTTATAGTAAATTAAGTGTTTCGTTATTAATAGCTATAGTTTTAGTAAATTAAGCTGGCCTGGCATGGCCTAGCGCGGAAGGCGTGCGACTCGTAATCCGAGGGTCGCGGGTTTGCGCCCGCGTCGCGCCAAATATGCTCGCCCTCCCAGCCGTGAGGGCGTTATAATGTGACGGTCAATCCCACTATTCGTTGGTAAAAGAGTAGCCCAAGAGTTGGCGGTGGGTTGTCATGACTAGCTGCCTTCCCTCTAGTCTTACACTGCTAAATTAAGGGTTTCCTAGCACAGATAGCCCTCGAGAACCTTTGTGCGAAATTCCAAAAAACAAACAAAAACAAACAAGTAAATTAAGTGTTTTGTTATTAATAGGTATAGTACTAGTAAATTGAGTGTTTCGTTATTATTAGCTATAGTTTTAGTAAATTAAGGGTTTCGTTTTTAATAGCTATAGTTTTAGTAAATTAAGGGTTTCGTTATTAATAACTGTAGTTCTAGAAAATTAAGTGTTTCGTTATTAATAGCTATAGTTTTAGTAAATTAAGTGTTTCGTTATTAATAGCTATTGTTTTAGTAAATT
The DNA here is from genome assembly GCF_004210375.1 of Tachypleus tridentatus. Taxonomy (NCBI): domain Eukaryota; kingdom Metazoa; phylum Arthropoda; class Merostomata; order Xiphosura; family Limulidae; genus Tachypleus; species Tachypleus tridentatus. Next base: position 8,928,198 of record NC_134833.1, read on the forward strand.
AAGTGTTTCGTTATTAATAGCTATAGTTTTAGTAAATTAAGTGTTTCGTTATTAATAGGTATAGTTCTAGTAAATTAAGTGTTTCGTTATTAATAGCTATAGTTTTAGTAAATTAAGGGTTTCGTTATTAATAGCTATAGTTTTAGTAAATTAAGGGTTTCGTTATTAATAGCTGTAGTTCTAGTAAATTAAGTGTTTCGTTATTAATAGCTGTAGTTTTAGTAAATTAAGTGTTTCGTTATTAATAGTTTTGTTTTAGTAAATTAAGTGTTTCTTTATTAATAGCTATAGTTTTAGTAAATTAAGTGTTTCGTTATTAATAGCTATAGTTTTTGTAAAATAAGTGTTTCGTTATTAATAGCTATAGTTTTAGTAAATTAAGGGTTTCGTTATTAATAGCTATAGTTTTAGTAAATTAAGTGTTTCGTTATTAATAGCTATAGTTTTAGTAAATTAAGTGTTTCGTTATTAATAGCTATAGTTTTAGTAAATTAAGTGTTTCGTTATTAATAGCTATAGTTCTAGTAAATTAAGTGTTTCGTTATTAATAGCTATAGTTTTAGTAAATTAAGTGTTTCGTTATTAATAGCTATAGTTTTAGTAAATTAAGTGTTTCGTTATTAATAGCTATAGTTTTAGTAAATTAAGTGTTTCGTTATTAATAGCTATAGTTCTAGTAAATTAAGTGTTTCGTTATTAATAGCTATAGTTTTAGTAAATTAAGGGTTTCGTTATTAATAGCTATAGTTCTAGAAAATTAAGTATTTCGTTATTAATAGTTATTGTTTTATTAAATTGAGGGTTTCGTTTTTAATAGCTGTAGTTCTAGTAAATTAAGTGTTTCGTTATTAATAGCTATAGTTTTAGTAAATTAAGGGTTTCGTTATTAATAGCTATAGTTTTAGTAAATTAAGGGTTTCGTTATTAATAGCTATAGTTTTAGTAAATTAAGGGTTTCGTTATTAATAGCTATAGTTTTAGAAAATTAAGTGTTTCGTTATTAATAGCTATAGTTTTAGTAAATTAAGTGTTTCGTTATTAATAGCTGTAGTTTTAGAAAATTAAGTGTTTCGTTATTAATAGCTATAGTTTTAGTAAATTAAGTGTTTCGTTATTAATAGCTATAGTTTTAGTAAATTAAGTGTTTCGTTATTAATAGCTATAGTTTACTAGTAAATTAAGTGTTTCGTTATTAATAGCTATAGTTTTAGTAAATTAAGGGTTTCGTTATTAATAACTGTAGTTCTAGAAAATTAAGTGTTTCGTTATTGATAGCTATAGTTCTAGTAAATTAAGTGTTTCGTTATTAATAGCTATAGTTTTAGTAAATTAAGTGTTTCGTTATTAATAGCTATAGTTTTAGTAAATTAAGTGTTTCGTTATTAATAGCTATAGTTTTAGTAAATTAAGTGTTTCGTTATTAATAGCTATAGTACTAGTAAATTAAGTGTTTCGTTATTAATAGCTATAGTTTTAGTAAATTAAGTGTTTCGTTATTAATAGCTATAGTTTTAGTAAATTAAGTGTTTCGTTATTAATAGCTATAGTTCTAGTAAATTAAGTGTTTCGTTATTAATAGCTATAGTTTTAGTAAATTAAGTGTTTCGTTATTAATAGCTATAGTTTTAGTAAATTAAGTGTTTCGTTATTAATAGCTATAGTTTTAGTAAATTAAGTGTTTCGTTATTAATAGCTATAGTTTTAGTAAATTAAGTGTTTCGTTATTTAATAGCTATAGTTTTAGTAAATTAAGTGTTTCGTTATTAATAGCTATAGTTTTAGTAAATTAAGTGTTTCGTTATTAATAGCTATAGTTTTAGTAAATTAAGTGTTTCGTTATTAATAAGTGTTTCGTTATTACATAGCTATAGTTTTAGTAAATTAAGTGTTTCGTTATTAATAGCTATAGTTTTAGTAAATTAAGTGTTTCGTTATTAATAGCTATAGTTTTAGTAAATTAAGTGTTTTCGTTATTAATAGCTATAGTTCTACTAAATTAAGTGTTTCGTTATTAATAGCTATAGTTTTAGTAAATTAAGTGTTTCGTTATTAATAGCTATAGTTTTAGTAAATTAAGGGTTTCGTTATTAATAACTGTAGTTCTAGAAAATTAAGTGTTTCGTTATTAATAGCTATAGTTTTAGTAAATTAAGTGTTTCGTTATTAATAGCTATAGTTTTAGTAAATTAAGTGTTTCGTTATTAATAACTGTAGTTCTAGAAAATTAAGTGTTTCGTTATTGATAGCTATAGTTCTACTAAATAAAGTGTTTCGTTATTAATAGCTATAGTTTTAGTAAATTAAGGGTTTCGTTATTAATAGCTATAGTTTTCGTAAATTAAGGGTTTCGTTATTAATAGCTATAGTTTTAGTAAATTAAGGGTTTCGTTATTAATAGCTATAGTTTTAGTAAATTAAGTGTTTCGTTATTAATAACTGTAGTTCTAGTAAATTAAGTGTTTCGTTATTAATAGCTATAGTTTTAGTAAATTAAGTGTTTCGTTATTAATAGCTATTAGTTTTAGCTATAGTTTTAGTAAATTAAGTGTTTCGTTATTAATAGCTATAGTTTTAGTAAATTAAGTGTTTCGTTATTAATAGCTATAGTTTTAGTAAATTAAGTGTTTCGTTATTAATAGCTATAGTAGTAAATTAAGTGTTTCGTTAAATTATAGTTTTAGTTTCGTTATTAATAACTGTAGTTTTAGAAAATTAAGTGTTTCGTTATTAATAGCTATAGTTTTAGTAAATTAAGTGTTTCGTTATTAATAGCTATAGTTACTAGTAAATTAAGTGTTTCGTTATTAATAGCTATAGTTTTAGTAAATTAAGTGTTTCGTTATTAATAGCTATAGTTTTAGTAAATTAAGGGTTTCGTTATTAATAGCTATAGTTTTAGTAAATTAAGTGTTTCGTTATTAATAGCTTAGTTTAGAAAATTAAGTGTTTCGTTATTAATAGCTATAGTTTTAGTAAATTAAGTGTTTCGTTATTAATAGCTATAGTTTTAGTAAATTAAGTGTTTCGTTATTAATAGCTATAGTTTTAGTAAATTAAGTGTTTCGTTATTAATAGCTATAGTTTTAGTAAATTAAGTGTTTCGTTATTAATAGCTATAGTTTAGTAAATTAAGTGTTTCGTTATTAATAGCTATAGTTTTAGTAAATTAAGTTTATCGTTATTAATAACTGTAGTTATAGAAAATTAAGTGTTTCGTTATTAATAGCTATAGTTTTAGTAAATTAAGTGTTTCGTTATTAATAGCTATAGTTTTAGTAAATTAAGGGTTTCGTTATTAATAGCTATAATTCTAGTAAATTAAGTATTTCGTTATTAATAGCTATAGTTTTAGTAAATTAAGTATTTCGTTATTAATAGCTATAGTTTTAGTAAATTAAGTGTTTCGTTATTAATAGTATAGTTTTAGTAAATTAAGGGTTTCGTTATTAATAGCTATAGTTTTAGTAAATTAAGGGTTTCGTTATTTATGGCTATAGTTTTAGTAAATTAAGTGTTTCGTTATTAATAGCTATAGTTTTAGTAAATTAAGTGTTTCGTTATTAATAGCTATAGTTTTAGTAAATTAAGTGTTTCGTTATTAATAGCTATAGTTTTAGTAAATTAAGTGTTTCGTTATTAATAGCTATAGTTTTAGTAAATTAAGTGTTTCGTTATTAATAACTATAGTTCTAGTAAATTAAGTGTTTCGTTATTAATAGCTATAGTTTTAGTAAATTAAGTGTTTCGTTATTAATAGCTATAGTTCTAGTAAATTAAGTGTTTCGTTATTAATAGCTATAGTTTTAGTAAATTAAGTGTTTCGTTATTAATAGCTATAGTTTTAGTAAATTAAGTGTTTCGTTATTAATAGCTATAGTTTTAGTAAATTAAGTGTTTCGTTATTAATAGCTATAGTTTTAGTAAATTAAGTGTTTCGTTATTAATAGCTATAGTTTTAGTAAATTAAGTGTTTCGTTATTAATAGCTATAGTTTTAGTAAATTAAGTGTTTCGTTATTAATAGCTATAGTTTTAGTAAATTAAGTGTTTCGTTATTAATAGCTATAGTTTTAGTAAATTAAGTGTTTCGTTATTAATAGCTATAGTTTTAGTAAATTAAGTGTTTCGTTATTAATACTATAGTTTTAGTAAATTAAGTGTTTCGTTATTAATAGCTATAGTTTTAGTAAATTAAGTGTTTCGTTATTAATAGCTATAGTTTTAGTAAATTAAGTGTTTCGTTATTAATAGCTATAGTTTTAGTAAATTAAGTGTTTCGTTATTAATAGCTATAGTTTTAGTAAATTAAGTGTTTCGTTATTAATAGCTATAGTTTTAGTAAATTAAGTGTTTCGTTATTAATAGCTATAGTTCTAGTAAATTAAGTGTTTCGTTATTAATAGCTATAGTTTTAGTAAATTAAGTGTTTCGTTATTAATAGCTATAGTTTTAGAAAATTAAGTGTTTCGTTATTAATAGCTATAGTTTTAGTAAATTAAGTGTTTCGTTATTAATAGGTATAGTTCTAGTAAATTAAGTGTTTCGTTATTAATAGCTATAGTTTTAGTAAATTAAGGGTTTCGTTATTAATAGCTATAGTTTTAGTAAATTAAGTGTTTCGTTATTAACAGCTATAGTTTTAGTAAATTAAGTGTTTCGTTATTAATAGCTATAGTTTTAGTAAATTAAGTGTTTCGTTATTAATAACTGTAGTTCTAGAAAATTAAGTGTTTCGTTATTAATAGCTATAGTTTTAGTAAATTAAGTGCTTTGTTATTAATAGGTATAGTACTAGTAAATTAAGTGTTTCGTTATTAATAGCTATAGTTTTAGTAAATTAAGGGTTTCGTTATTAATAGCTATAGTTTTAGTAAATTAAGGGTTTCGTTATTAATAGCTATAGTTTTAGTAAATTAAGGGTTTCGTTATTAATAACTGTAGTTCTAGAAAATTAAGTGTTTCGTTATTAATAGCTATAGTTTTAGTAAATTAAGTGTTTCGTTATTAATAGCTATAGTTTTAGTAAATTAAGTGTTTCGTTATTAATAGCTATAGTTTTAGTAAATTAAGTGTTTCGTTATTAATAGCTATAGTTTTAGTAAATTAAGTGTTTCGTTATTAATAGCTATAGTTCTAGTAAATTAAGTGTTTCGTTATTAATAGCTATAGTTTTAGTAAATTAAGTGTTTCGTTATTAATAGCTATAGTTTTAGTAAATTAAGTGTTTCGTTATTAATAGCTATAGTTTTAGTAAATTAAGTGTTTCGTTATTAATAGCTATAGTTTTAGTAAATTAAGTGTTTCGTTATTAATAGCTATAGTTTTAGTAAATTAAGTGTTTCGTTATTAATAGCTATAGTTTTAGTAAATTAAGTGTTTCGTTATTAATAGCTATAGTTCTAGTAAATTAAGTGTTTCGTTATTAATAGCTATAGTTTTAGTAAATTAAGTGTTTCGTTATTAATAGCTATAGTACTAGTAAATTAAGTGTTTCGTTATTAATAGCTATAGTTTTAGTAAATTAAGTGTTTCGTTATTAATAGCTATAGTTTTAGTAAATTAAGGGTTTCGTTATTAATAGCTATAGTTTTAGTAAATTAAGGGTTTCGTTATTAATAGCTGTAGTTCTAGAAAATTAAGTGTTTCGTTATTAATAGCTATAGTTTTAGTAAATTAAGTGTTTCGTTATTAATAGCTATAGTTATAGAAAATTAAGTGTTTCGTTATTAATAGCTATAGTTTTAGTAAATTAAGTGTTTCGTTATTAATAGCTATAGTTTTAGTAAATTAAGTGTTTCGTTATTAATAGCTGTAGTTCTAGAAAATTAAGTGTTTCGTTATTAATAGCTATAGTTTTAGCTAAATTAAGTGTTTCGTTATTAATAGCTATAGTTTAGAAAATTAAGTGTTTCGTTATTAATAGCTATAGTTTTAGTAAATTAAGTTATTAATTATAGTTTTAGTAAATTAAGTGTTTCGTTATTAATAGCTATAGTTTTAGTAAATTAAGTGTTTCGTTATTAATAGCTATAGTTTTAGTAAATTAAGTATTTCGTTATTAATAGCTATAGTTTTAGTAAATTAAGAGTTTCGTTATTAATAGCTATAGTTTTAGTAAATTAAGTGTTTCGTTATTAATAGCTATAGTTTTAGTAAATTAAGTGTTTCGTTATTAATAACTGTAGTTCTAGAAAATTAAGTGTTTCGTTATTGATAGCTATAGTTCTAGTAAATTAAGTGTTTCGTTATTAATAGCTAGAGTTTTAGTAAATTAAGTTTCGTTATTAATAGCTATAGTTTTTATTAGGGTTTCGTTATTAATAGCTATAGTTTTAGTAAATTAAGTGTTTCGTTATTAATAGCTATAGTTTTAGTAAATTAAGTGTTTCGTTATTAATAGCTATAGTTTTAGTAAATTAAGTGTTTCGTTATTAATAACTATAGTTATAGAAAATTAAGTGTTTCGTTATTAATAGCTATAGTTTTAGTAAATTAAGTGTTTTGTTATTAATACGTATAGTACTAGTAAATTGAGTGTTTCGTTATTAATAGCTATAGTTTTAGTAAATTAAGGGTTTCGTTATTAATAGCTATAGTTTTAGTAAATTAAGTGTTTCGTTATTAATAGCTATAGTTTTAGTAAATTAAGTGTTTCGTTATTAATAGCTATAGTTTTAGTAAATTAAGTGTTTCGTTATTAATAACTGTAGTTCTAGAAAATTAAGTGTTTCGTTATTGATAGCTATAGTTTTAGTAAATTAAGTGTTTTGTTATTAATAGGTATAGTACTAGTAAATTGAGTGTTTCGTTATTAATAGCTATAGTTTTAGTAAATTAAGGGTTTCGTTATTAATAGCTATAGTTTTAGTAAATTAAGGGTTTCGTTATTAATAGCTATAGTTTTAGTAAATTAAGTGTTTCGTTATTAATAACTGTAGTTCTAGAAAATTAAGTGTTTCGTTATTAATAGCTATAGTTTTAGTAAATTAAGTGTTTCGTTATTAATAGCTAGAAAATTAAGTGTTTCGTTATTAATAGCTATAGTTTTAGTAAATTAAGTGTTTCGTTATTAATAGCTATAGTTTTAGTAAATTAAGTGTTTCGTTATTAATAGCTATAGTTCTAGAAAATTAAGTGTTTCGTTATTAATAGCTATAGTTTTAGTAAATTAAGTGTTTCGTTATTAATAACTGTAGTTATAGAAAATTAAGTGTTTCGTTATTAATAGCTATAGTTTTAGTAAATTAAGTGTTTTTGTTATTAATAGCTATAGTTTTAGTAAATTAAGTGTTTCGTTATTAATAGCTATAGTTTTAGTAAATTAAGGGTTTCGTTATTAATAGCTATAGTTTTAGTAAATTAAGTGTTTCGTTATTAATAGCTATAGTTTTAGTAAATTAAGTGTTTCGTTATTAATAGCTATAGTTTTAGTAAATTAAGTGTTTCGTTATTAATAGCTATAGTTTTAGTAAATTAAGTGTTTCGTTATTAATAGCTATAGTTTTAGTAAATTAAGTGTTTCGTTATTAATAGCTATAGTTTTAGTAAATTAAGTGTTTCGTTATTAATAGCTATAGTTTTAGTAAATTAAGTGTTTCGTTATTAATAGCTATAGTTTTAGAAAATTAAGTGTTTCGTTATTAATAGCTATAGTTTTAGTAAATTAAGTGTTTCGTTATTAATAGCTATAGTTTTAGTAAATTAAGTGTTTCGTTATTAATAGCTGTAGTTCTAGAAAATTAAGTGTTTCGTTATTAATAGCTATAGTTTTAGTAAATTAAGTGTTTCGTTATTAATAGCTATAGTACTAGTAAATTAAGTGTTTCGTTATTAATAGCTATAGTTTTAGTAAATTAAGTGTTTCGTTATTAATAGCTATAGTTTTAGTAAATTAAGTGTTTCGTTATTAATAGCTATAGTTTTAGTAAATTAAGTGTTTCGTTATTAATAGCTATAGTTTTAGTAAATTAAGTGTTTCGTTATTAATAGCTATAGTTTTAGTAAATTAAGTGTTTCGTTATTAATAGCTATAGTTTTAGTAAATTAAGTGTTTCGTTATTAATAGCTATAGTTTTAGTAAATTAAGTGTTTCGTTATTAATAGCTATAGTTTTAGTAAATTAAGTGTTTCGTTATTAATAACTGTAGTTTTAGAAAATTAAGTGTTTCGTTATTAATAGCTATAGTTTTAGTAAATTAAGTGTTTCGTTATTAATAGCTATAGTTTTAGTAAATTAAGTGTTTCGTTATTAATAACTGTAGTTCTAGAAAATTAAGTGTTTCGTTATTAATAGCTATAGTTTTAGTAAATTAAGTGTTTCGTTATTAATAGCTATAGTACTAGTAAATTAAGTGTTTCGTTATTAATAGCTATAGTTTTAGTAAATTAAGTGTTTCGTTATTAATAGCTATAGTTTTAGTAAATTAAGGGTTTCGTTATTAATAGCTATAGTTTTAGTAAATTAAGTGTTTCGTTATTAATAGCTATAGTTCTAGTAAATTAAGTGTTTCGTTATTAATAGCTATAGTTTTAGTAAATTAAGTGTTTCGTTATTAATAGCTATAGTTTTAGTAAATTAAGTGTTTCGTTATTAATAGCTATAGTTTTAGTAAATTAAGTGTTTCGTTATTAATAGCTATAGTTTTAGTAAATTAAGGGTTTCGTTATTAATAGCTATAGTTTTAGTAAATTAAGTGTTTCGTTATTAATAACTGTAGTTTTAGTAAATTAAGTGTTTCGTTATTAATAGCTATAGTTTTAGTAAATTAAGTGTTTCGTTATTAATAGCTATAGTTTTAGTAAATTAAGTGTTTCGTTATTAATAGCTATAGTTTTAGTAAATTAAGTGTTTCGTTATTAATAGCTATAGTTTTAGTAAATTAAGGGTTTCGTTATTAATAACTATAGTTCTAGAAAATTAAGTGTTTCGTTATTAATAGCTATAGTTTTAGTAAATTAAGTGTTTCGTTATTAATAGCTATAGTTTTAGTAAATTAAAGGTTTCGTTATTAATAACTGTAGTTCTAGAAAATTAAGTGTTTCGTTATTAATAGCTATAGTTTTAGTAAATTAAGTGTTTTGTTATTAATAGGTATAGTACTAGTAAATTGAGTGTTTCGTTATTAATAGCTATAGTTTTAGTAAATTAAGGGTTTCGTTATTAATAGCTATAGTTTTAGTAAATTAAGGGTTTCGTTATTAATAGCTATAGTTTTAGTAAATTAAGGGTTTCGTTATTAATAGCTATAGTTTTAGTAAATTAAGTGTTTTGTTATTAATAGCTATAGTTTTAGTAAATTAAGTGTTTCGTTATTAATAGCTATAGTTTTAGTAAATTAAGTGTTTCGTTATTTATAGTAAATTAAGTGTTTCGTTATTAATAGGTATAGTTTTAGTAAATTAAGTGTTTCGTTATTAATAGCTATAGTTTTAGTAAATTAAGTGTTTCGTTATTAATAACTGTAGTTCTAGAAAATTAAGTGTTTCGTTATTAATAGCTATAGTTTTAGTAAATTAAGTGTTTCGTTATTAATAGCTATAGTTTTAGAAAATTAAGTGTTTCGTTATTAACAGCTATAGTTTTAGTAAATTAAGTGTTTCGTTATTAATAGCTATAGTTTTAGTAAATTGAGTGTTTCGTTATTAATAGCTATAGTTTTAGTAAATTAAGGGTTTCGTTATTAATAGCTATAGTTTTAGTAAATTAAGTGTTTCGTTATTAATAGCTATAGTTTTAGTAAATTAAGTGTTTCGTTATTAATAGCTATAGTTTTAGTAAATTAAGTGTTTCGTTATTAATAGCTATAGTTTTAGTAAATTAAGTGTTTCGTTATTAATAGCTATAGTTTTAGTAAATTAAGTGTTTCGTTATTAATAGCTATAGTTTTAGTAAATTAAGTGTTTCGTTATTAATAGCTATAGTTTTAGTAAATTAAGTGTTTCGTTATTAATAGTTTTAGTAAATTAAGTGTTTCGTTATTGTTTTAGTAAATTAAGTGTTTCGTTATTAATAGCTATAGTTTCTAGTAAATTAAGTGTTTCGTTATTAATAGCTATAGTTTTAGTAAATTAAGTGTTTCGTTATTAATAGCTATAGTTTTAGAAAATTAAGTGTTTCGTTATTAATAGCTATAGTTTTAGTAAATTAAGTGTTTCGTTATTAATAGCTATAGTTTTAGTAAATTAAGTGTTTCGTTATTAATAGCTATAGTTTTAGTAAATTAAGTGTTTCGTTATTAATAGCTATAGTTCTAGTAAATTAAGTGTTTCGTTATTAATAGCTATAGTTTTAGTAAATTAAGTGTTTCGTTATTAATAGCTATAGTTCTACTAAATAAAGTGTTTCGTTATTAATAGCTATAGTTTTAGTAAATTAAGGGTTTCGTTATTAATAGCTATAGTTTTAGTAAATTAAGGGTTTCGTTATTAATAACTGTAGTTCTAGAAAATTAAGTGTTTCGTTATTAATAGCTATAGTTTTAGTAAATTAAGTGTTTTGTTATTAATAGGTATAGTACTAGTAAATTGAGTGTTTCGTTATTAATAGCTATAGTTTTAGTAAATTAAGTGTTTCGTTATTAATAGCTATAGTTTTAGTAAATTAAGTGTTTCGTTATTAATAGCTATAGTTTTAGTAAATTAAGTGTTTCGTTATTAATAGCTATAGTTCTAGTAAATTAAGTGTTTCGTTATTAATAGCTATAGTTTTAGTAAATTAAGTGTTTCGTTATTAATAGCTATAGTTTTCGTAAATTAATGGTTTCGTTATTTATAGCTATAGTTTTAGTAAATTAAGTGTTTCGTTATTAATAGCTATAGTTTTAGTAAATTAAGTGTTTCGTTATTAATAGCTATAGTTTTAGTAAATTAAGTGTTTCGTTATTAATAGCTATAGTTTTAGTAAATTAAGTGTTTCGTTATTAATAGCTATAGTTTTAGTAAATTAAGTGTTTCGTTATTAATAGCTATAGTTTTAGTAAATTAAGTGTTTCGTTATTAATAGCTATAGTTTTAGTAAATTAAGGGTTTCGTTATTAATAGCTATTGTTTTAGTAAATTAAGTGTTTCGTTGTTAATAGCTATAGTTTTAGTAAATTAAGTGTTTTGTTATTAATAGGTATAGTACTAGTAAATTAAGTGTTTCGTTATTAATAGCTATAGTTTTAGTAAATTAAGGGTTTCGTTATTAATAGCTATAGTTTTAGTAAATTAAGGGTTTCGTTATTAATAACTGTAGTTCTAGAAAATTAAGTGTTTCGTTATTAATAGCTATAGTTTTAGTAAATTAAGGGTTTCGTTATTAATAGCTATTAGTTTTAGTAAATTAAGTGTTTCGTTATTAATAGCTTAGTTTTAGTAAATTAAGTGTTTCGTTATTAATAGCTATAGTTCTAGTAAATTAAGTGCTAGCTATAGTTTTAGTAAATTAAGTGTTTCGTTATTAATAGCTATAGTTTTAGTAAATTAAGTGTTTCGTTATTAATAGTTTTGTTTTAGTAAATTAAGGGTTTCTTTATTAATAGCTATAGTTTTAGTAAATTAAGGGTTTCGTTATTAATAGCTGTAGTTCTAGTAAATTAAGTGTTTCGTTATTAATAGCTGTAGTTTTAGTAAATTAAGTGTTTCGTTATTAATAGCTATAGTTTTAGTAAATTAAGTGTTTCGTTATTAATAGCTATAGTTTTAGTAAATTAAGTGTTTCGTTATTAATAGCTATAGTTCTAGTAAATTAAGTGTTTCGTTATTAATAGCTATAGTTTTAGTAAATTAAGGGTTTCGTTATTAATAGCTGTAGTTCTAGAAAATTAAGTGTTTCGTTATTAATAGCTATAGTTTTAGTAAATTAAGTGTTTTGTTATTAATAGCTATAGTTTTAGTAAATTAAGTGTTTCGTTATTAATAGCTATAGTTTTAGTAAATTAAGTGTTTCGTTATTAATAGCTATAGTTTTAGTAAATTAAGTGTTTCGTTATTAATAGCTATAGTTTTAGTAAATTAAGTGTTTCGTTATTAATAGCTATAGTTTTAGTAAATTAAGTGTTTCGTTATTAATAGCTATAGTTCTAGTAAATTAAGTGTTTCGTTATTAATAGCTATAGTTTTAGTAAATTAAGTGTTTCGTTATTAATAGCTATAGTTTTAGTAAATTAAGTGTTTCGTTATTAATAGCTATAGTTTTAGTAAATTAAGTGTTTCGTTATTAATAGCTATAGTTTTAGTAAATTAAGGGTTTCGTTATTAATAGCTATAGTTTTAGTAAATTAAGGGTTTCGTTATTAATAGCTATAGTTTTAGTAAATTAAGTGTTTCGTTATTAATAGCTATAGTTTTAGTAAATTAAGTGTTTCGTTATTAATAACTGTAGTTATAGAAAATTAAGTGTTTCGTTATTAATAGCTATAGTTTTAGTAAATTAAGTGTTTCGTTATTAATAGGTATAGTACTAGTAAATTGAGTGTTTCGTTATTAATAGCTATAGTTTTAGTAAATTAAGTATTTCGTTATTAATAGCTATAGTTTTAGTAAATTAAGGGTTTCGTTATTAATAGCTATAGTTTTAGTAAATTAAGTGTTTCGTTATTAATAACTGTAGTTGTAGAAAATTAAGTGTTTCGTTATTAATAGCTATTGTTTTAGTAAATTAAGTGTTTCGTTATTAATAGCTATAGTTTTAGTAAATTAAGTGTTTCGTTATTAATAGCTATAGTTTTAGTAAATTAAGTGTTTCGTTATTAATAGCTATAGTTTTAGTAAATTAAGTGTTTCGTTATTAATAGCTATAGTTCTAGAAAATTAAGTGTTTCGTTATTAATAGCTATAGTTTTAGTAAATTAAGTGTTTCGTTATTAATAGCTATAGTTATAGTAAATTAAGTGTTTCGTTATTAATAGCTATAGTTTTAGTAAATTAAGTGTTTCGTTATTAATAGCTATAGTTCTAGTAAATTGAGTGTTTCGTTATTAATAGCTATAGTTTTAGTAAATTAAGGGTTTCGTTATTAATAACTGTAGTTCTAGAAAATTAAGTGTTTCGTTATTGATAGCTATAGTTCTACTAAATTAAGTGTTTCGTTATTAATAGCTATAGTTTTAGTAAATTAAGTGCTTTGTTATTAATAGGTATAGTACTAGTAAATTGAGTGTTTCGTTATTAATAGCTATAGTTTTAGTAAATTAAGGGTTTCGTTATTAATAGCTATAGTTTTAGTAAATTAAGGGTTTCGTTATTAATAGCTATAGTTTTAGTAAATTAAGGGTTTCGTTATTAATAACTGTAGTTCTAGAAAATTAAGTGTTTCGTTATTAATAGCTATAGTTTTAGTAAATTAAGTGTTTCGTTATTAATAGCTATAGTTATAGAAAATTAAGTGTTTCGTTATTAATAGCTATAGTTTTAGTAAATTAAGTGTTTGGTTATTAATAGGTATAGTTTTAGTAAATTAAGTGTTTCGTTATTAATAACTGTAGTTCTAGAAAATTAAGTGTTTCGTTATTAATAGCTATAGTTTTAGTAAATTAAGTGTTTCGTTATTAATAACTGTAGTTCTAGAAAATTAAGTGTTTCGTTATTAATAGCTATAGTTTTAGTAAATTAAGTGTTTCGTTATTAATAACTATAGTTATAGTAAATTAAGTGTTTCGTTATTAATAGCTATAGTTTTAGTAAATTAAGTGCTTTGTTATTAATAGGTATAGTACTAGTAAATTGAGTGTTTCGTTAATAATAGCTATAGTTTTAGTAAATTAAGGGTTTCGTTATTAATAGCTATAGTTTTAGTAAATTAAGTGTTTCGTTATTAATAACTGTAGTTTTAGTAAATTAAGTATTTCGTTATTAATATCTATTGTTTTAGTAAATTAAGTGTTTCGTTATTAATAGCTATTGTTTTAGTAAATTAAGTGTTTCGTTATTAATAGCTATAGTTTTAGTAAATTAAGTGTTTCGTTATTGATAGCTATAGTTCTACTAAATAAAGTGTTTCGTTATTAATAGCTATAGTTTTAGTAAATTAAGGGTTTCGTTATTAATAGCTATACTTTTGGTACATTAAGGGTTTCGTTATTAATAGCTATAGTTTTAGTAAATTAAGGGTTTCGTTTTTAATAGCTATAGTTTTACTCAATTAAGGGTTTCGTTATTAATAACTGTAGTTCTAGAAAATTAAGTGTTTCGTTATTAATAGCTATAGTTATAGTAAATTAAGTGTTTCGTTATTAATAGCTATAGTTTTAGTAAATTAAGTGCTTTGTTATTAATAGGTATAGTACTAGTAAATTGAGTGTTTCGTTATTAATAGCTATAGTTTTAGTAAATTAAGGGTTTCGTTATTAATAACTGTAGTTCTAGAAAATTAAGTGTTTCGTTATTGATAGCTATAGTTCTACTAAATTAAGTGTTTCGTTATTAATAGCTATAGTTTTAGTAAATTAAGGTTTTCGTTATTAATAACTGTAGTTCTAGAAAATTAAGTGTTTCGTTATTAATAGCTATCCTTTTAGTAAATTAAGTGCTTTGTTATTAATAGGTATAGTACTAGTAAATTAAGTGTTTCGTTATTAATAGCTATAGTTTTAGTAAATTAAGGGTTTCGTTATTAATAGCTATAGTTTTAGTAAATTAAGGGTTTCGTTATTAATAGCTATAGTTTTAGTAAATTAAGGGTTTCGTTATTAATAACTGTAGTTCTAGAAAATTAAGTGTTTCGTTATTAATAGCTATAGTTTTAGTAAATTAAGTGTTTCGTTATTAATAACTGTAGTTATAGAAAATTAAGTGTTTCGTTATTAATAGCTATAGTTTTAGTAAATTAAGTGTTTCGTTATTAATAGCTATAGTTTTAGTAAATTAAGTGTTTCGTTATTAATAGCTGTAGTTCTAGAAAATTAAGTGTTTCGTTATTAATAGCTATAGTTTTAGTAAATTAAGTGTTTCGTTATTAATAGCTATTGTTTTAGTAAATTAAGTGTTTCGTTATTAATAGCTATAGTTTTAGTAAATTAAGTGTTTTGTTATTAATAGGTATAGTACTAGTAAATTGAGTGTTTCGTTATTAATAGCTATAGTTTTAGTAAATTAAGTGTTTCGTTATTAATAGCTATAGTTTTAGTAAATTAAGTGTTTCGTTATTAATAGCTATAGTTTTAGTAAATTAAGTATTTCGTTATTAATAGCTATAGTTTTAGTAAATTAAGTGTTTCGTTATTAATAGCTATAGTTTTAGTAAATTAAGTGTTTCGTTATTAATAGCTATAGTTTTAGAAAATTAAGTGTTTCGTTATTAATAGCTATAGTTTTAGTAAATTAAGTGTTTCGTTATTAATAGCTATAGTTTTAGTAAATTAAGTGTTTCGTTATTAATAACTGTAGTTGTAGAAAATTAAGTGTTTCGTTATTAATAGCTATAGTTCTAGTAAATTAAGTGTTTCGTTATTAATAGCTATAGTTTTAGTAAATTAAGGGTTTCGTTATTAATAGCTATAGTTTTAGTAAATTAAGTGTTTCGTTATTTATAGCTGTAGTTCTAGTAAATTAAGTGTTTCGTTATTAATAGCTATAGTTTTAGTAAATTAAGTGTTTCGTTATTAATAGCTATAGTTTTAGTAAATTAAGGGTTTCGTTATTAATAGCTATAGTTTTAGTAAATTAAGGGTTTCGTTATTAATAGCTATAGTTTTAGTAAATTAAGTGTTTCGTTATTAATAGCTATAGTTTTAGTAAATTAAGTGTTTCGTTATTAATAGCTATAGTTTTAGTAAATTAAGTGTTTCGTTATTAATAGCTATAGTTTTAGTAAATTAAGTGTTTCGTTATTAATAGCTATAGTTTTAGTAAATTAAGGTTTCGTTATTAATAACTGTAGTTCTAGAAAATTAAGTGTTTCGTTATTAATAGCTATAGTTTTAGTAAATTAAGTGTTTCGTTATTAATAACTCTAGTTTTAGTAAATTAATGGTTTCGTTATTAATAGCTATTGTTCTGGTAAATAAATGTTTCGTTATTAGTAGCTATAGTTTTAGTAAATTAAGGGTTTCCTTATTAATAGCTATAGTTCTAGAAAATTAAGTATTTCGTTATTAATAGCTATAGTTTTAGTAAATTAAGTGTTTCGTTATTAATAGCTATAGTTTTAGTAAATTAAGTGTTTCGTTATTAATAGCTATAGTTCTAGTAAATTAAGTGTTTCGTTATTAATAGCTATAGTTTTAGTAAATTAAGTGTTTCGTTATTAATAGCTATAGTTCTAGTAAATTAAGTGTTTCGTTATTAATAGCTATAGTTTTAGTAAATTAAGGGTTTCGTTATTAATAACTGTAGTTCTAGAAATTAAGTGTTTCGTTATTAATAGCTATAGTTCTAGTAAATTAAGTGTTTCGTTATTAATAGCTATAGTTTTAGTAAATTAAGTGTTTCGTTATTAATAGCTGTAGTTCTAGAAAATTAAGTGTTTCGTTATTAATAGCTATAGTTTTAGTAAATTAAGTGTTTCGTTATTAATAGGTATAGTACTAGTAAATTGAGTGTTTCGTTATTAATAGCTATAGTTTTAGTAAATTAAGGGTTTCGTTATTAATAGCTATAGTTTTAGTAAATTAAGTGTTTCGTTATTAATAGCTATAGTTTTAGTAAATTAAGGGTTTCGTTATTAATAGCTATAGTTCTAGAAAATTAAGTGTTTCGTTATTAATAGCTATAGTTTTAGTAAATTAAGTGTTTCGTTATTAATAACTGTAGTTATAGAAAATTAAGTGTTTCGTTATTGATAGCTATAGTTTTAGTAAATTAAGTGTTTCGTTATTAATAGCTATAGTTTTAGTAAATTAAGTGTTTCGTTATTAATAGCTATAGTTCTAGAAAATTAAGTGTTTCGTTATTAATAGCTATAGTTTTAGTAAATTAAGTGTTTCGTTATTAATAACTGTAGTTATAGAAAATTAAGTGTTTCGTTATTAATAGCTATAGTTTTAGTAAATTAAGGGTTTCGTTTTTAATACCTATAGTTTTAGTAAATTAAGGGTTTCATTATTAATAACTGTAGTTCTAGAAAATTAAGTGTTTCGTTATTAATAGCTATAGTTTTAGTAAATTAAGTATTTTGTTATTAATAGCTATAGTTTTAGTAAATTAAGTGTTTCGTTATTAATAGCTATAGTTTTAGTAAATTAAGTGTTTCGTTATTAATAGCTATATTTTTAGTAAATTAAGGTTTCGTTATTAATAACTGTAGTTCTAGAAAATTAAGTGTTTCGTTATTAACAGCTATAGTTTTAGTAAATTAAGTGTTTCGTTATTAATAGCTATAGTTTTAGTAAATTAAGTGTTTCGTTATTAATAGCTATAGTTTTAGTAAATTAAGTGTTTCGTTATTAATAGCTATAGTTTTAGTAAATTAAGTGTTTCGTTATTAATAACTGTAGTTCTAGAAAATTAAGTGTTTCGTTATTAATAGCTATAGTTTTAGTAAATTAAGTGTTTCGTTATTAATAGCTATAGTTTTAGTAAATTAAGTGTTTCGTTATTAATAGCTATAGTTTTAGTAAATTAAGTGTTTCGTTATTAATAGCTATAGTTTTAGTAAATTAAGTGTTTCGTTATTAATAGCTATAGTTTTAGTAAATTAAGTGTTTCGTTATTAATAGCTATAGTTTTAGTAAATTAAGTGTTTCGTTATTAATAACTGTAGTTCTAGAAAATTAAGTGTTTCGTTATTGATAGCTATAGTTCTAGTAAATTAAGTGTTTCGTTATTAATAGCTATAGTTTTAGTAAATTAAGTGTTTCGTTATTAATAGCTATAGTTTTAGTAAATTAAGTGTTTCGTTATTAATAGCTATAGTTTTAGTAAATTAAGTGTTTCGTTATTAATAGCTATAGTTTTAGTAAATTAAGGGTTTCGTTATTAATAGCTATAGTTATAGAAAATTAAGTGTTTCGTTATTAATAGCTATAGTTTTAGTAAATTAAGTGTTTCGTTATTAATAGCTATAGTTTTAGTAAATTAAGTGTTTCGTTATTAATAGCTATAGTTTTAGTAAATTAAGTGTTTCGTTATTAATAGCTATAGTTTTAGTAAATTAAGTGTTTCGTTATTAATAGCTATAGTTTTAGTAAATTAAGTGTTTCGTTATTAATAGCTATAGTTTTAGTAAATTAAGTGTTTCGTTATTAATAGCTATAGTTTTAGTAAATTAAGTGTTTCGTTATTAATAGCTATAGTTCTAGAAAATTAAGTGTTTCGTTATTAATAGCTATAGTTTTAGTAAATTAAGTGTTTCGTTATTAATAGCTATAGTTTTAGTAAATTAAGTGTTTCGTTATTAATAGCTATAGTTTTAGTAAATTAAGTGTTTCGTTATTAATAGCTATAGTTTTAGTAAATTAAGTGTTTCGTTATTAATAGCTTAGTTCTAGAAAATTAAGTGTTTCGTTATTAATAGCTATAGTTTTAGTAAATTAAGTGTTTCGTTATTAATAGCTATAGTTTTAGTAAATTAAGTGTTTCGTTATTAATAGCTATAGTTTTAGTAAATTAAGTGTTTCGTTATTAATAGCTATAGTTTTAGTAAATTAAGTGTTTCGTTATTAATAGCTATAGTTTTAGTAAATTAAGGGTTTCGTTATTAATAGCTATAGTTTTAGTAAATTAAGTGTTTCGTTATTAATAGCTATAGTTTTAGTAAATTAAGTGTTTCGTTATTAATAGCTATAGTTTTAGTAAATTAAGTGTTTCGTTATTAATAGCTATAGTTTTAGTAAATTAAGTGTTTCGTTATTAATAGCTATAGTTTTAGTAAATTAAGGGTTTCGTTATTAATAGCTATAGTTTTAGTAAATTAAGTGTTTCGTTATTAATAGCTATAGTTTTAGTAAATTAAGTGTTTCGTTATTAATAGCTGTAGTTCTAGAAAATTAAGTGTTTCGTTATTAATAGCTATAGTTTTAGTAAATTAAGTGTTTCGTTATTAATAGCTGTAGTTTTAGAAAATTAAGTGTTTCGTTATTAATAGCTATAGTTTTAGTAAATTAAGTGTTTCGTTATTAATAGCTATAGTTTTAGTAAATTAAGTGTTTCGTTATTAATAGCTATAGTTCTAGTAAATTAAGTGTTTCGTTATTAATAGCTATAGTTTTAGTAAATTAAGTGTTTCGTTATTAATAGCTATAGTTCTAGTAAATTAAGTGTTTCGTTATTAATAGCTATAGTTTTAGTAAATTAAGTGTTTCGTTATTAATAGCTATAGTTTTAGTAAATTAAGTGTTTCGTTATTAATAGCTATAGTTTTAGTAAATTAAGTGTTTCGTTATTAATAGCTATAGTTTTAGTAAATTAAGTGTTTCGTTATTAATAGCTATAGTTTTAGTAAATTAAGTGTTTCGTTATTAATAGCTATAGTTTTAGTAAATTAAGTGTTTCGTTATTAATACTATAGTTTTAGTAAATTAAGTGTTTCGTTATTAATAGCTATAGTTTTAGTAAATTAAGTGTTTCGTTATTAATAGCTATAGTTTTAGTAAATTAAGTGTTTCGTTATTAATAGCTATAGTTTTAGTAAATTAAGTGTTTCGTTATTAATAGCTATAGTTTTAGTAAATTAAGTGTTTCGTTATTAATAGCTATAGTTCTAGTAAATTAAGTGTTTCGTTATTAATAGCTATAGTTTTAGTAAATTAAGTGTTTTGTTATTAATAGCTATAGTTTTAGTAAATTAAGGGTTTCGTTATTAATAGCTATAGTTTTAGTAAATTAAGGGTTTCGTTATTAATAACTGTACTTGTAGAAAATTAAGTGTTTCGTTATTAATAGCTATAGTTTTAGTAAATTAAGTGTTTCGTTATTAATAGCTATAGTTTTAGTAAATTAAGTGTTTTGTTATTAATAGGTATAGTACTAGTAAATTGAGTGTTTCGTTATTAATAGCTATAGTTTTAGTAAATTAAGGGTTTCGTTATTAATAACTGTAGTTCTAGAAAATTAAGTGTTTCGTTATTAATAGCTATAGTTTTAGTAAATTAAGTGTTTCGTTATTAATAGCTATAGTTTTAGTAAATTAAGGGTTTCGTTATTAATAACTGTAGTTCTAGAAAATTAAGTGTTTCGTTATTAATAGCTATAGTTTTAGTAAATTAAGTGTTTCGTTATTAATAGCTATAGTTACTAGTAAATTAAGTGTTTCGTTATTAATAGCTATAGTTTTAGTAAATTAAGGGTTTCGTTATTAATAGCTATAGTTTTAGTAAATTAAGGGTTTCGTTATTAATAGCTATAGTTTTAGTAAATTAAGGGTTTCGTTATTAATAACTGTAGTTCTAGAAAATTAAGTGTTTCGTTATTAATAGCTATAGTTTTAGTAAATTAAGTGTTTCGTTATTAATAACTGTAGTTTTAGAAAATTAATTGTTTCGTTATTAATAGCTATAGTTTTAGTAAATTAAGTGTTTCGTTATTAATAGCTATAGTTTTAGTAAATTAAGTGTTTCGTTATTAATAGCTGTAGTTCTAGAAAATTAAGTGTTTCGTTATTAATAGCTATAGTTTTAGTAAATTAAGTGTTTCGTTATTAATAGCTATAGTTTTAGTAAATTAAGTGTTTCGTTATTAATAGCTATAGTTTTAGTAAATTAAGTGTTTCGTTATTAATAGCTATAGTTTTAGTAAATTAAGTGTTTCGTTATTAATAGCTATAGTTTTAGTAAATTAAGTGTTTCGTTATTAATAGCTATAGTTTTAGTAAATTAAGTGTTTCGTTATTAATAGCTATAGTTTTAGTAAATTAAGTGTTTCGTTATTAATAGCTATAGTTTTAGTAAATTAAGTGTTTCGTTATTAATAGCTATAGTTTTAGTAAATTAAGTGTTTCGTTATTAATAGCTATAGTTTTAGTAAATTAAGTGTTTCGTTATTAATAGCTATAGTTTTAGTAAATTAAGTGTTTCGTTATTAATAGCTATAGTTTTAGTAAATTAAGTGTTTCGTTATTAATAGCTATAGTTCTAGTAAATTAAGTGTTTCGTTATTAATAGCTATAGTTCTAGTAAATTAAGTGTTTCGTTATTAATAGCTATAGTTTTAGTAAATTAAGTGTTTCGTTATTAATAGCTATAGTTTTAGTAAATTAAGGGTTTCGTTATTAATAGCTATAGTTTTAGTAAATTAAGTGTTTCGTTATTAATAGCTATAGTTTTAGTAAATTAAGTGTTTCGTTATTAATAGCTATAGTTTTAGTAAATTAAGTGTTTCGTTATTAATAGCTATAGTTTTAGTAAATTAAGTGTTTCGTTATTAATAGCTATAGTTCTAGTAAATTAAGTGTTTCGTTATTAATAGCTATAGTTTTAGTAAATTAAGTGTTTCGTTATTAATAGCTATAGTTTTAGTAAATTAAGTGTTTCGTTATTAATAGCTATAGTTTTAGTAAATTAAGTGTTTCGTTATTAATAGCTATAGTTTTAGTAAATTAAGGTTTCGTTATTAATAGCTATAGTTTTAGTAAATTAAGTGTTTCGTTATTAATAGCTATAGTTTTAGTAAATTAAGTGTTTCGTTATTAATAGCTATAGTTTTAGTAAATTAAGTGTTTCGTTATTAATAGCTATAGTTTTAGTAAATTAAGTGTTTCGTTATTAATAGCTATAGTTTTAGTAAATTAAGTGTTTCGTTATTAATAGCTATAGTTTTAGTAAATTAAGTGTTTCGTTATTAATAGCTATAGTTTTAGTAAATTAAGTGTTTCGTTATTAATAGCTATAGTTTTAGTAAATTAAGTGTTTCGTTATTAATAGCTATAGTTTTAGTAAATTAAGTGTTTCGTTATTAATAGCTATAGTTTTAGTAAATTAAGTGTTTCGTTATTAATAGCTATAGTTCTAGTAAATTAAGTGTTTCGTTATTAATAGCTATAGTTTTAGTAAATTAAGTGTTTCGTTATTAATAGCTATAGTTTTAGTAAATTAAGTGTTTCGTTATTAATAGCTATAGTTTTAGTAAATTAAGTGTTTCGTTATTAATAGCTATAGTTTTAGTAAATTAAGTGTTTCGTTATTAATAGCTATAGTTCTAGTAAATTAAGTGTTTCGTTATTAATAGCTATAGTTTTAGTAAATTAAGTGTTTCGTTATTAATAGCTATAGTACTAGTAAATTAAGTGTTTCGTTATTAATAGCTATAGTTTTAGTAAATTAAGGGTTTCGTTATTAATAGCTATAGTTTTAGTAAATTAAGTGTTTCGTTATTAATAGCTATAGTTTTAGTAAATTAAGTGTTTCGTTATTAATAGCTATAGTTCTAGAAAATTAAGTGTTTCGTTATTAATAGCTATAGTTTTAGTAAATTAAGTGTTTCGTTATTAATAGCTATAGTTTTAGTAAATTAAGTGTTTCGTTATTAATAGCTATAGTTCTAGTAAATTAAGTGTTTCGTTATTAATAGCTATAGTTTTAGTAAATTAAGTGTTTCGTTATTAATAACTGTAGTTATAGAAAATTAAGTGTTTCGTTATTGATAGCTATAGTTTTAGTAAATTAAGTGTTTCTTTATTAATTACTATAGTTTTAGTAAATTAAGTATTTCGTTATTAATAGCTATAGTTTTAGTAAATTAAGGGTTTCGTTATTAATAGCTATAGTTTTAGTAAATTAAGTGTTTCGTTATTAATAGCTATAGTTTTAGTAAATTAAGTGTTTCGTTATTAATAGCTATAGTTTTAGTAAATTAAGTGTTTCGTTATTAATAGCTATAGTTTTAGTAAATTAAGTGTTTCGTTATTAATAGCTATAGTTTAGTAAATTAAGTGTTTCGTTATTAATAGCTATAGTTTTAGTAAATTAAGGTGTTTCGTTATTAATAGCTATAGTTTTAGTAAATTAAGTGTTTCGTTATTAATAGCTATAGTTTTAGTAAATTAAGTGTTTCGTTATTAATAGCTATAGTTTTAGTAAATTAAGTGTTTCGTTATTAATAGCTATAGTTTTAGTAAATTAAGTGTTTCGTTATTAATAGCTATAGTTTTAGTAAATTAAGTGTTTCGTTATTAATAGCTATAGTTCTAGTAAATTAAGTGTTTCGTTATTAATAGCTATAGTTTTAGTAAATTAAGTGTTTCGTTATTAATAGCTATAGTTTTAGTAAATTAAGTGTTTCGTTATTAATAGCTATAGTTTTAGTAAATTAAGTGTTTCGTTATTAATAGCTATAGTTTTAGTAAATTAAGTGTTTCGTTATTAATAGCTATAGTTTTAGTAAATTAAGTGTTTCGTTATTAATAGCTATAGTTTTAGTAAATTAAGTGTTTCGTTATTAATAGCTATAGTTTTAGTAAATTAAGTGTTTCGTTATTAATAGCTATAGTTTTAGTAAATTAAGTGTTTCGTTATTAATAGCTATAGTTCTAGTAAATTAAGTGTTTCGTTATTAATAGCTATAGTTTTAGTAAATTAAGTGTTTCGTTATTAATAGCTATAGTTTTAGTAAATTAAGTGTTTCGTTATTAATAGCTATAGTTTTAGTAAATTAAGTGTTTCGTTATTAATAGCTATAGTTTTAGTAAATTAAGTGTTTCGTTATTAATAGCTATAGTTCTAGTAAATTAAGTGTTTCGTTATTAATAGCTATAGTTTTAGTAAATTAAGTGTTTCGTTATTAATAGCTATAGTTCTAGTAAATTAAGTGTTTCGTTATTAATAGCTATAGTTTTAGTAAATTAAGTGTTTCGTTATTAATAGCTATAGTTTTAGTAAATTAAGTGTTTCGTTATTAATAGCTATAGTTTTAGTAAATTAAGTGTTTCGTTATTAATAGCTATAGTTTTAGTAAATTAAGGGTTTCGTTATTAATAGCTATAGTTCTAGTAAATTAAGTGTTTCGTTATTAATAGCTATAGTTTTAGTAAATTAAGTGTTTCGTTATTAATAGCTATAGTTTTAGTAAATTAAGTGTTTCGTTATTAATAGCTATAGTTTTAGTAAATTAAGTGTTTCGTTATTAATAGCTATAGTTTTAGTAAATTAAGTGTTTCGTTATTAATAGCTATAGTTTTAGTAAATTAAGTGTTTCGTTATTAATAGCTATAGTTTTAGTAAATTAAGTGTTTCGTTATTAATAGCTATAGTTTTAGTAAATTAAGGGTTTCGTTATTAATAGCTGTAGTTCTAGAAAATTAAGTGTTTCGTTATTAATAGCTATAGTTTTAGTAAATTAAGTGTTTCGTTATTAATAGCTATAGTTCTAGTAAATTAAGTGTTTCGTTATTAATAGCTATAGTTTTAGTAAATTAAGTGTTTCGTTATTAATAGCTATAGTTCTAGTAAATTAAGTGTTTCGTTATTAATAGCTATAGTTTTAGTAAATTAAGTGTTTCGTTATTAATAGCTATAGTTTTAGTAAATTAAGTGTTTCGTTATTAATAGCTATAGTTTTAGTAAATTAAGTGTTTCGTTATTAATAGCTATAGTACTGGTAAATTAAATGTTTCGTTATTACTAGCTATAGTTTTAGTAAATTAAGGGTTTCGTTATTAATAGCTATAGTTTTAGTAAATTAAGTGTTTCGTTATTAATAGCTATAGTTTTAGTAAATTAAGTATTTCGTTATTAATAGCTATAGTTTTAGTAAATTAAGTGTTTCGTTATTAATAGCTATTGTTTTAGTAAATTAAGTGTTTCGTTATTAATAGCTATAGTTTTAGTAAATTAAGTGTTTCGTTATTAATAGCTATAGTTCTAGTAAATTAAGTGTTTCGTTATTAATAGCTATAGTTTTAGTAAATTAAGTGTTTCGTTATTAATAGCTATAGTTCTAGTAAATTAAGTGTTTCGTTATTAATAGCTATAGTTTTAGTAAATTAAGTGTTTCGTTATTAATAACTGTAGTTATAGAAAATTAAGTGTTTCGTTATTAATAGCTATAGTTTTAGTAAATTAAGTGTTTTGTTATTAATAGGTATAGTACTAGTAAATTGAGTGTTTCGTTATTAATAGCTATAGTTTTAGTAAATTAAGGGTTTCGTTATTAATAGCTATAGTTTTAGTAAATTAAGTGTTTCGTTATTAATAACTGTAGTTCTAGAAAATTAAGTGTTTCGTTATTAATAGCTATAGTTTTAGTAAATTAAGTGTTTTGTTATTAATAATAGGTATAGTACTAGTAAATTAAGTGTTTCGTTATTAATAGCTATAGTTTTAGTAAATTAAGTGTTTCGTTATTAATAGCTATAGTTTTAGTAAATTAAGGGTTTCGTTATTAATAACTGTAGTTCTAGAAAATTAAGTGTTTCGTTATTAATAGCTATAGTTTTAGTAAATTAAGTGTTTCGTTATTAATAGCTATAGTTCTAGTAAATTAAGTGTTTCGTTATTAATAGCTATAGTTTTAGTAAATTAAGTGTTTCGTTATTAATAGCTATAGTTTTAGTAAATTAAGGGTTTCGTTATTAATAGCTATAGTTCTAGTAAATTAAGTATTTCGTTATTAATAGCTATAGTTACTAGTAAATTAAGTGTTTCGTTATTAATAGCTATAGTTTTAGTAAATTAAGTGTTTCGTTATTAATAGCTATAGTTTTAGTAAATTAAGGGTTTCGTTATTAATAGCTATAGTTTTAGTAAATTAAGTGTTTCGTTATTAATAGCTATAGTTTTAGTAAATTAAGTGTTTCGTTATTAATAGCTATAGTTTTAGTAAATTAAGTGTTTCGTTATTAATAACTGTAGTTATAGAAAATTAAGTGTTTCGTTATTAATAGCTATAGTTCTAGTAAATTAAGTGTTTCGTTATTAATAGCTATAGTTTTAGTAAATTAAGTGTTTTGTTATTAATAGCTATAGTTACTAGTAAATTAAGTGTTTCGTTATTAATAGCTATAGTTTTAGTAAATTAAGTGTTTCGTTATTAATAGCTATAGTTTTAGTAAATTAAGTGTTTCGTTATTAATAGCTATAGTTTTAGTAAATTAATGGTTTCGTTATTAATAGCTATAGTTTTAGTAAATTAAGTGTTTCGTTATTAATAACTGTAGTTATAGAAAATTAAGTGTTTCGTTATTGATAGCTATAGTTCTAGTAAATTAAGTGTTTCGTTATTAATAGCTATAGTTTTAGTAAATTAAGTGTTTCGTTATTAATAACTGTAGTTATAGAAAATTAAGTGTTTCGTTATTAATAGCTATAGTTTTAGTAAATTAAGTGTTTTGTTATTAATAGGTATAGTACTAGTAAATTGAGTGTTTCGTTAATATTAGCTATAGTTTTAGTAAATTAAGGGTTTCGTTATTAATAGCTATAGTTTTAGTAAATTAAGTGTTTCGTTATTAATAACTATAGTTTTAGTAAATTAAGTATTTCGTTATTAATATCTATTGTTTTAGTAAATTAAGTGTTTCGTTATTAATAGCTATTGTTTTAGTAAATTAAGTGTTTCGTTATTAATAACTGTAGTTGTAGAAAATTAAGTGTTTCGTTATTGATAGCTATAGTTCTACTAAATAAAGTGTTTCGTTATTAATAGCTATAGTTTTAGTAAATTAAGTGTTTCGTTATTAATAACTGTAGTTGTAGAAAATTAAGTGTTTCGTTATTGATAGCTATAGTTCTACTAAATTAAGTGTTTCGTTATTAATAGCTATAGTTTTAGTAAATTAAGGGTTTCGTTATTAATAGCTATAGTTTTAGTAAATTAAGGGTTTCGTTATTAATAACTGTACTTCTAGAAAATTAAGTGTTTCGTTATTAATAACTGTAGTTATAGAAAATTAAGTGTTTCGTTATTGATAGCTATAGTTTTAGTAAATTAAGTGCTTTGTTATTAATAGGTATAGTACTAGTAAATTGAGTGTTTCGTTATTAATAGCTATAGTTTTAGTAAATTAAGGGTTTCGTTATTAATAACTGTAGTTCTAGAAATTAAGTGTCTCGTTATTGATAGCTATAGTTCTACTAAATTAAGTGTTTCGTTATTAATAGCTATAGTTTTAGTAAATTAAGGTTTTCGTTATTAATAACTGTAGTTCTAGAAAATTAAGTGTTTCGTTATTAATAGCTATCCTTTTAGTAAATTAAGTGCTTTGTTATTAATAGGTATAGTACTAGTAAATTGAGTGTTTCGTTATTAATAGCTATAGTTTTAGTAAATTAAGGGTTTCGTTATTAATAGCTATAGTTTTAGTAAATTAAGGGTTTCGTTTTTAATAGCTATAGTTTTAGTAAATTAAGGGTTTCGTTATTAATAACTGTAGTTCTAGAAAATTAAGTGTTTCGTTATTAATAGCTATAGTTTTAGCAAATTAAGTGTTTCGTTATTAATAACTGTAGTTATAGAAAATTAAGTGTTTCGTTATTTATAGCTATAGTTTTAGTAAATTAAGTGTTTGGTTATTAATAGGTATAGTTTTAGTAAATTAAGTGTTTCGTTATTAATAACTGTAGTTCTAGAAAATTAAGTGTTTCGTTATTAATAGCTATAGTTTTAGTAAATTAAGTGTTTCGTTATTAATAACTGTAGTTATAGAAAATTAAGTGTTTCGTTATTAATAGCTATAGTTTTAGTAAATTAAGGGTTTCGTTATTAATAGCTATAGTTTTAGTAAATTAAGGTTTCGTTATTAATAACTGTAGTTCTAGAAAATTAAATGTTTCGTTATTAATAGCTATAGCTTTAGTAAATTAAGTGTTTCGTTATTAATAGCTATTGTTTTAGTAAATTGATGGTTTCCTTTTTAATAGCTGTTGTTCTAGTAAATTAAGTGTTTCGTTATTAATAGGTATAGTACTAGTAAATAAGGTGTTTCGTTATTAATAACTGTAGTACTAGAAAATTAAGTGTTTCGTTATTAATAGCTATAGTTTTAGTAAATTAAATGTTTCGTTATTAATAGCTATTGTTTTAATAAATTGAGGGTTTCGTTTTTAATAGCTGTTGTTCTAGTAAATTAAGTGTTTCGTTATTAATAGCTATAGTTCTAGTAAATTAAGTGTTTCGTTATTAATAGCTATAGTTCTAGTAAATTGAGTGTTTCGTTATTAATAGGTATAGTATTAGTAAATTGAGTGTTTCGTTATTATTAGCTATAGTTTTAGTAAATTAAGGGTTTCGTTATTAATAGCTATAGTTTTAGTAAATTAAGGGTTTCGTTATTAATAACTGTAGTTCTAGAAAATTATGTGTTTCGTTATTGATAGCTTTAGTTCTAGTAAATTAAGTGTTTTGTTATTAATAGGTATAGTACTAGTAAATTGAGTGTTTCGTTATTAATAGCTAGAGTTTTAGTTAATTAAGGGTTCGTTATTAATAACTGTAGTTATAGAAAATTAAGTGTTTCCTTATTAATAACTATAGTTCTACTAAATTAAGTGTTTCGTTATTAATAGCTATAGTTTTAGTAAATTAATGGTTTCGTTATTTATAGCTATAGTTTTAGTAAATTAAGTGTTTCGTTATTAATAACTGTAGTTATAGAACATTAAGTGTTTTGTTATTAATAGGTATAGTTTTAGTAAATTAAGGGTTTCGTTATTAATAACTGTAGTTCTAGAAAATTAAGTGTTTCGTTATTAATAGCTTTAGTTTTAGTAAATTAAGTGATTCGTTATTAATAGCTTTAGTTTTAGTAAATTAAGTGATTCGTTATTAATAGCTATAGTTTTATTAAATAAAGATTTTCGTTATTAATAACTGTAGTTCTAGTAAATTAAGTGTTTCGTTATTTATAGGTATAGTAGTAGTAAATTGAGTGTTTCGTTATTAATAGCTATAGTTTTAGTAAATAAAGAGTTTCGTTATTAATAGCTATAGTTTTAGTAAATTAAGGGTTTCGTTATTAATAACTGTAGTTCTAGAAAATTAAGTGTTTCGTTATTAATAGCTATAGTTTTAGTAAATTAAGTATTTCGTTATTAATAGCTATTGTTTTAGTAAATTAAGTGTTTTGTTATTAATAGGTATAGTACTAGTAAATTGAGTGTTTCGTTATTATTAGCTATAGTTCTAGTAAATTAAGGTTTCGTTATTAATAGCTGTAGTTCTAGAAAATTAAGTGTTTCGTTATTAATAGCTATAGTTTTAGTAAATTAAGTATTTCGTTATTAATAGCTATTGTTTTAGTAAATTAAGTGTTTCGTTATTAATAGCTATAGTTTTAGTAAATTAAGTGTTTCGTTATTAATAGCTATTGTTTTAGTAAATTAAGTGTTTTGTTATTAATAGGTATAGTACTAGTAAATTGAGTGTTTCGTTATTAATAGCTATAGTTTTAGTAAATTAAGGGTTTCGTTATTAATAACTGTAGTTCTAGAAAATTAAGTGTTTCGTTATTAATAGCTATAGTTTTAGTAAATTAAGTGTTTCGTTATTAAAAGCTATTGTTCTAGAAAATTAAATGTTTCGTTATTAATAGCTATTGTTTTAGTAAATTGAGGGTTTCGTTTTTAATAGCTGTTGTTCTAGTAAATTAAGTGTTTCGTTATTAATAGGTATAGTACTAGTAAATTGAGTGTTTCGTTATTAATAGCTATATTTCTAGTAAATTGAGTGTTTCGTTATTAATAGGTATAGTACTAGTAAATTGAGTGTTTCGTTATTAATAGCTATAGTTTTAGTAAATTAAGGGTTTCGTTATTAATAGCTATAGTTTTAGTAAATTAAGTGTTTCGTTATTAATAGCTATAGTTTTAGTAAATTAAGGGTTTCGTTATTAATAACTGTAGTTCTAGAAAATTAAGTGTTTCGTTATTAATAGCTATAGTTTTAGTAAATTAAGTATTTCGTTATTAATAGCTATTGTTTTAGTAAATTAAGTGTTTTGTTATTAATAGGTATAGTACTAGTGAAATGAGTGTTTCGTTATTATTAGCTATAGTTTTAGTAAATTAAGGGTTTCGTTATTAATAACTGTAGTTCTAGAAAATTATGTGTTTCGTTATTAATAGCTATAATTTTAGTAAATTAAGTATTTCGTATTAACTGCTGTTGTTCTAGAAAATTAAATGTTTCGTTATTAATAGCTATTGTTTTAGTAAATTGAGGGTTTCGTTTTTAATAGCTGTTGTTCTAGTAAATTAAGTGTTTCGTTATTAATAGGTATAGTACTAGTAAATTGAGTGTTTCGTTATTAATAGCTATATTTCTAGTAAATTGAGTGTTTCGTTATTAATAGGTATAGTACTAGTAAATTGAGTGTTTCGTTATTAATAGGTATAATACTAGTAAATTGAGTGTTTCGTTATTATTAGCTATAGTTTTAGTAAATTAAGGTTTCGTTATTAATAGCTATAGTTTTAGTAAATTAAGTGTTTCGTTATTAATAGCTATAGTTTTAGTAAATTAAGTATTTCGTTATTAATAGCTATTGTTTTAGTAAATTAAGTGTTTCGTTATTAATAGGTATAGTACTAGTAAATTGAGTGTTTCGTTATTAATAGCTATAGTTTTAGTAAATTAAGGGTTTCGTTATTAATAACTGTAGTTCTAGAAAATTAAGTGTTTCGTTATTAATAGCTATAGTTTTAGTAAATTAAGTATTTCGTTATTAATAGCTATTGTTTTAGTAAATTAAGTGTTTTGTTATTAATAGCTATAGTTTTAGTAAATTAAGTATTTCGTTATTAATAGCTATTGTTTTAGTAAATTAAGTGTTTTGTTATTAATAGGTATAGTACTAGTAAATTGAGTGTTTCGTTATTATTAGCTATAGTTTTAGTAAATTAAGGGTTTCGTTATTAATAACTGTAGTTCTAGAAAATTAAGTGTTTCGTTATTAATAGCTATAATTTTAGTAAATTAAGTATTTCGTATTAACTGCTGTTGTTCTAGAAAATTAAATGTTTCGTTATTAATAGCTATTGTTTTAGTAAATTGAGGGTTTCGTTTTTAATAGCTGTTGTTCTAGTAAATTAAGTGTTTCGTTATTAATAGGTATAGTACTAGTAAATTGAGTGTTTCGTTATTAATAGCTATATTTCTAGTAAATTGAGTGTTTCGTTATTAATAGGTATAGTACTAGTAAATTGAGTGTTTCGTTATTAATAGGTATAGTACTAGTAAATTGAGTGTTTCGTTATTAATAGCTATAGTTTTAGTAAATTAAGGGTTTCGTTATTAATAGCTATAGTTTTAGTAAATTAAGTGTTTCGTTATTAATAACTGTAGTTCTAGAAAATTAAGTGTTTCGTTATTAATAGCTATAGTTATAGTAAATTAAATATTTCGTTATTAATAGCTATTGTTTTAGTAAATTAAGTGTTTTGTTATTAATAACTGTACTTATAGGATATTAAGTGTTTCGTTATTGATAGCTATAGTTCTAGTAAATTAAGTGTTTCGTTAATATTAGCTATAGTTTTAGTAAATTAAGTGTTTTGTTATTAATAGATATAGTACTAGTAAATTAAGTGTTTCGTTATTAATAGCTATAGTTTTAGTAAATTAATGGTTTCGTTATTTATAGCTATAGTTTTAGTAAATTAAGTGTTTCGTTATTAATAACTGTAGTTATAGAACATTAAGTGTTTCGTTATTGATAGCTATAGTTTTAGTAAATTAAGTGTTTTGTTATTA
Source organism: Tachypleus tridentatus (assembly GCF_004210375.1). Classification (NCBI taxonomy): domain Eukaryota; kingdom Metazoa; phylum Arthropoda; class Merostomata; order Xiphosura; family Limulidae; genus Tachypleus; species Tachypleus tridentatus. The sequence goes on from NC_134833.1 coordinate 8,959,733, forward strand.
ATAGGTATAGTACTAGTAAATTGAGTGTTTCGTTATTAATAGCTATAGTTTTAGTAAATTAAGGGTTTCGTTATTAATAGCTATAGTTTTAGTAAATTAAGAGTTTCGTTATTAATAACTGTAGTTATAGAAAATTAAGTGTTTCGTTCTTTATAGCTATAGTTTTAGTAAATTAAGTGTTTTGTTATTAATAATAGGTATAGTACTAGTAAATTGAGTGTTTCGTTATTATTAGCTATAGTTTTAGTAAATTAAGAGTTTCGTTATTAATAGCTATAGTTTTAGTAAATTAAGGGTTTCGTTATTAATAACTGTAGTTCTAGAAAATTAAGTGTTTCGTTATTAATAGCTATAATTTTAGTAAATTAAGTATTTCGTTTTTAATAGCTATTGTTCTAGAAAATTAAATGTTTCGTTATTAATAGCGATAGCTTTAGTAAATTAAGTGTTTCGTTATTAATAGCTATTGTTTTAGTAAATTGAGGGTTTCGTTTTTAATAGCTGTTGTTCTAGTAAATTAAGTGTTTCGTTATTAATAGGTATAGTACTAGTAAATTGAGTGTTTCGTTATTAATAGCTATAGTTTTAGTAAATTAAATGTTTCGTTATTAATAGGTATTGTTTTAATAAATTGAGGGTTTTGTTTTTAATAGCTGTTGTTGTAGTAAATTAAGTGTTTCGTTATTATTAGCTATAGTTTTAGTAAATTAAGTGTTTTGTTATTAATAGCTATAGTTTTAGTAAATTAAGTGTTTCGTTATTAATAACTGTAGTTATAGAAAATTAAGTGTTTCGTTATTGATAGCTATAGTTCTAGTAAATTAAGTGTTTCGTTATTAATAGCTATAGTTTTAGTAAATTAAGTGTTTTGTTATTAATAGGTTTAGTACTAGTAAATTGAGTGTTTCGTTATTAATAGCTATAGTTTTAGTAAATTAAGTGTTTCGTTATTAATAGCTATAGTTTTAGTAAATTAAGTGTTTCGTTATTAATAGCTATAGTTTTAGTAAATTAATGGTTTCGTTATTTATAGCTATAGTTTTAGTAAATTAAGTGTTTCGTTATTAATAACTGTAGTTATAGAAAATTAAGTGTTTCGTTATTGATAGCTATAGTTCTAGTAAATTAAGTGTTTCGTTATTATTAGCTATAGTTTTAGTAAATTAAGTGTTTTGTTATTAATAGGTATAGTACTAGTAAATTGAGTGTTTCGTTATTAATGGCTATAGTTTTAGTAAATTAAATGTTTCGTTATTAATAGCTATAGTTTTAGCAAATTAAGTGTTTCGTTATTAATAGCTATAGTTTTAGTAAATTAAGTGTTTCGTTATTAATAGCTATAGTTTTAGTAAATTAATGGTTTCGTTATTTATAGCTATAGTTTTAGCAAATTAAGTGTTTCGTTATTAATAACTGTAGTTATAGAACATTAAGTGTTTCGTTATTGATAGCTATAGTTCTAGTAAATTAAGTGTTTCGTTATTATTAGCTATAGTTTTAGTAAATTAAGTGTTTTGTTATTAATAGGTATAGTACTAGTAAATTGAATGTTTCGTTATTAATAGCTATAGTTTTAGTAAAATAAGGGTTTCGTTATTAATAGCTATAGTTTTAGTAAACTAAGGGTTTCGTTATTAATAACTGTAGTTCTAGAAAATTAAGTGTTTTGTTATTAATAGCTATAGTTTTAGTAAACTAAGGGTTTCGTTATTAATAACTGTAGTTCTAGAAAATTAAGTGATTCGTTATTAATAGCTATTGTTTTAGTAAATGGAGGGTTTCGTTTTTAATAGCTGTAGTTCTAGTAAATTAAGTGTTTCGTTATTTATAGGTATAGTACTAGTGATTTGAGTGTTTCGTTATTAATAGCTATAGTTTTAGTAAAGTAAGTGTTTTGTTATTGATAGGAATAGTTCTAGTAAATTGAGTGTTTTGTTATTAATAGCTATAGTTTTTGTAAATTAAGTGTTTCGTTATTAATAGATATAGTTTTAGTAAATTAAGGGTTTCGTTATTAATATCTATAGTTTTAGTAAATTAAGGGTTTAGTTATTAATAGCTATAGTTTTAGTAAATTAATGGTTTCGTTATTAATAGTTATAGTTTTAGTTAAATAAGTGTTTGGTTATTAATACTTATAGTTTTAGTAAATGAAGTGTTTCGTTATTAATAGTTACAGTTTTAGTAACTTAATGGTTTCGTTATTAATAGCTATAGTTTTTGTAAATTAAATGGTTCGTTATTAATAGCTATAGTTTTAGTAAATTAAGTATTTCGTTATTAATAGTTACAGTTTTAGTAACTTAATGGTTTCGTTAATTATAGCTATAGTTTTAGTAAATTAAGTGTTTCGTTATTAATAGCTATAGTTCTTTTGTTTAGTAACTTTACTCTTTTCTGACGACAGTCACTTTATTGGATACTCTTTGAAACTGAAATTTTCTAAAGTTTCATGTTGGGAAGTTTAAGGAAGACTCTTAAACGTTGATGTTTCTTAATTAATACTGAGTTTCGATCCATTTCATTCTCGTAGATTAATTAACTTTGTTTTTATTTCTGTTTCCTTTTTTACATAGCTATGTCAAGTTACCACTCACGATCTAGTTCCTGTTTTACAAAGATAAAACGAATCTCGTGTTTTAAATCTGAATATTAAAATGTGTGCTCTACGATAGAACCGATTTTAAGTATAGTGCGATTACAATTTTTCAAAGCATTTTCAAGAAACTTAGATGCCATAATATTTTGACAACAGGCTTAGTAACAATATTCACAATTATTTGTATAAGGAACGACAAAAAGGATAACTGTTGATTACGTCTTCCTGTAGTGATAATAACACTGACAGGGTTTTATTTATTTATTATTTACAGAGAATTGGACGCCTTCATCTACGATGCCACTGTCCTGGAGTATCTTGCAGGACAAGACAACGAATGTCGCCTTCTTACCGTTGGTTCCTGGTACGCTACTACAGGTTACGGTTTTGCTCTACCAAAAACATCAAAATACCTAGGGTTATTTAACAAATGGATGATACACTACAGAGAAAACGGCAAGTTTATAATAAGTGTTTTCAACAAATACTCTGTAGTTAATATCAAGAAATGTGACTGCAGTTAAAGGCTGAAACAATGGTAATATTACTAGAAGTGTCTGTAGTTAAAGGCTGAAACAATGGTAATATTACTAGAAGTGTCTGTAGTTAAAAGCTGAAACAATGGTAATATTACTATAAGTGTCTGTAGTTAAAGACTGAAACAATGGTAATATTACTAGAAGTGTCTGTAGTTAAAGGCTGAAACAATGGTAATATTACTAGAAGTGTCTGTAGTTAAAGGCTGAAACAATGGTAATATAACTAGAAGTCTGTAGTTAAAGGCTGAAACAATGGTAGTAATATTACTAGAAGTGTCTGTAGTTAAAGGCTGAAACAATGGTAATATTACTGAAAGTGTCTGTAGTTAAAGGCTGAAACAATAATAATATTACTAGAAGTGTCTGTAGTTAAAGGTAGGAACAGAGCTGATCTCACTGATATTCAGAAATAATCACTGATAATAAATTAATGCATCAGAGCTTCATTAAAAATACAGTTGACAGTTACAGCTTCATTCTAAATACAGTTGACAGTTACAGCTTCATTAAAAATACAGTTGACAAGTTACAGCTTCATTAAAAATTTAGTTGACAATTACAGCTTCATTAAAAATACAGTTGACAGTTACAGCTTCATTAAAAATACAGTTGACAGTTACAGCTTCATTAAAAATACAGTTGACAAGTTACAACTTCATTAAAAATACAGTTGACAGTTACAGCTTCATTAAAAATACAGTTGACAAGTTACAGCTTCATTAAAAATATAGTTGATAAGTTACAACTTCATTAAAAATACAGTTGACAGTTACAGCTTCATTAAAAATACAGTTGACAAGTTACAGCTTTATTAAAAATATAGTTGATAAGTTACAACTTCATTAAAAATACAGTTGACAGTTACAGCTTCATTAAAAATACATTTGACAAGTTACAGCTTTATTAAAAATATAGTTGATAAGTTACAACTTCATTAAAAATACAGTTGACAGTTACAGCTTCATTAAAAATACAGTTGACAAGTTACAGCTTCATTAAAAATACAGTTGACAAGTTACAGCTTCATTAGAAATACAGTTGACAAGTTACAGCTTCATTAAATTGCTGGTGTATGTTGTGATGTGATGTTCGTCACTCAGTGAATAATAGTAAATCAACAATACTAAATTTTGTATATGAATGCCTGATGATTGTATGAAAGAACAATATAAGATGTGTAATTAATTATTATCCTTGAAGGGTATAGAACTTTTAACATTTCCATATGGTTCCTATTCGGAAATAAACGACACTACTGTTGTGTCCAGTGTGTAAAAATAATGTTCACGTAACTTATAAAAACAAAAGACAGGGGGAGTTGATGACAAAACTAGAAATAAAAAATTGTTTTTAAACAATAAATTATTGTAAAGAAAATGAAACGATCTTCAATAATTATACAATGTTCATGACGTCACTGGTAATTATATTAGTTGACGAGAACCACGATATAATAAGACAATTGAGCAATTTATTATTTTCTGTGAGGAAGCCGAAAATATACTGTAAAACCATTAATGATAGACTGTGTTTATTAATTGTTAATTTCAACTTATTTCTTTGTTATTAGGAGAACTGGAACGTCTTCAAAGATTTTGGTTGCAAGGAGCTTGCAAGCCAACAAAGAACAAAAGAAACGCAACGAATCCGCTGGATATCAACCAGTTTATGAGTGCCTTCCTTTTGTTGGGCTGTGGTGTCTTGTTCACGGTTGTCTTGCTGGGTATTGAACACATTTACTTTAAATACATCAGAAAACATCTTGCAAAAACTGACAAGGAGAGCTGTTTCGCTCTTGTCAGTTTGGTAAGTTTGAAGACGTGTTTCTAGTGTTCATATTGTTTCCAACATCTTCAACAACGTTTCTAAGCAGAACTTTCCCTTCTTTGCATTCAATCTGTTGGTTCGTTTTAAGCTTTCTGTACCATTTGTAAGTTTATTTGTTTTTGAATTTTGCACAAAGCTACTCGAGGGCTGTCTGTGCCAGCCGTCCCTAATTTAGCAGTGTAAGACTAGGGGGAAGGCAGCTAGCCATCACCACCCACCGCCAACTCTTGGGCTACTCTTTTACCAACGAATAGTGGGATTGACCATCACATTATAACGTCTCCACGGCTGAAAGGACGAGCATGTTTGGCACGACGGGGATGCGAACCCGCGACCCTCAGATTACGAGTAGCACGCCTTAGCACGTTTGGCCATGCCGGGCCACCATTTGTAATGGGTTATTATTAGAACGACTCTCTTCGACGTCCATTTCTTGTCTTTTGAACGGTCAAAGTGCATGCTTATGGGAGACGTTAGCTGTTTGACGTTACTGCACCTAGTGGCACAACAGTAAGTTAAAAGACTCATGATACTAAAATCTGCCTTTCGATATCTCTAGATAGCACAACACATAAAGCCCATTGTGTGCCATTGTGCTTAACTACAAATAAAAGTTAAATCACTGGGAGGGAAATTCATTGTCTGAATTTTAGTTCCATGTAATCTTTTATAAGACTTACATTAGAAATGTAACATATGAATGACAATCAATACGTGAACTATATAAACTCAGTCTCACTTTTGTGTGTCGGGCCAGCATTAAGTTAGTGGTTACCGAACCTATGTGATTTCGATAATATCTGATTCGCGTCCCGTTGCCTCAAAAGTGCCACCCACGCGGTAAGGCCGTGAGTAGGCTAAAATAGAAACCATTAAATCCCACTATTTAGTCAGAGAAAAATATCCCAACAGTGGCGATGGGTGGTATTGGCTAGCTGCCTTTGATCTTATGATATCCCAACAGTGGCGATGGGTGTTATTGACTAGCCACTTATGATCTTATGATATCCCAACAATGGCGATGAGTGTTATTGGCTAGCTGTCTTTGATCTTATGATATCCCAACAATGGCGATGAGTGTTATTGGCTAGCCGTCTTTGATCTTATGATATCCCAACAATGGCGATGAGTGTTATTGGCTAGCCGTCTTTGATCTCATGATATCCCAACAGTGGCTATGAGTGTTATTGACTAGCTGCCTTTGATCTTATGATATCCCAACAGTGGCGATGGGTGTTATTGACTAGCCGCCTATGATCTTATGATATCCTAACAGTGGCCATGAGTGCTATTGGCTAGCTGCCTTTGATCTTATGATATCCCAACAGTGGCGATGAGTGTTATTGGCTAGCTGTCTTTGATCTTATGATATCCCAACAGTGGCAATGGGTGTTATTGACTAGCCACTTATGATCTTATGATATCCCAACAATGGCGATGAGTGTTATTGGCTAGCTGTCTTTGATCTTATGATATCCTAACAGTGGCGATGAGTGTTATTGGCTAGCTGTCTTTGATCTTATGATATCCCAACAATGGTGATGAGTGTTATTGGCTAGCTGCCTTTGATCGCATGATATCCTAACAGTGGCGATGAGTGTTATTGACTAGCCACTTATGATCTTATGATATCCCAACAATGGCTATGAGTGTTATTGACTACCTGCCTTTGATCTTATGATATCCCAACAGTGGCGATGGGTGTTAGAGTCTTATTGGTTAGCTGTCTTTGATCTTATGATATCCTAACAGTGGCGATGAGTGTTATTGGCTAGCTGTCTTTGATCTTATGATATCCCAACAATGGTGATGAGTGTTATTGGCTAGCTGCCTTTGATCGCATGATATCCTAACAGTGGCGATGAGTGTTATTGGCTAGCTGTCTTTGATCTTATGATATCCCAACAGTGGCGATGGGTGTTATTGACTAGCCACTTATGATCTTATGATATCCCAACAGTGGCGATGGGTGTTAGAGTGTTATTGGCTAGCTGCCTTTGATCTTATGATATCCCAACAATGGTGATGAGTGTTATTGGCTAGCTGTCTTTGATCTCATGATATCCCAACAGTGGCTATGAGTGTTATTGACTACCTGCCTTTGATCTTATGATATCCCAACAGTGGCGATGGGTGTTAGAGTGTTATTGGCTAGCTGCCTTTGATCTTATGATATCCCAACAATGGTGATGAGTGTTATTGGCTAGCTGTCTTTGATCTTATGATATCCTAACAGTGGTGATGAGTGTTATTGGCTAGCTGTCTTTGATCTTATGATATCCCAACAGTGGCGATGAGTGTTATTGGCTAGCTGCCTTTGATCTTATGATATCCCAACAATGGTGATGAGTGTTATTGGCTAGCTGCCTTTGATCGCATGATATCCTAACAGTGGCGATGAGTGATATTGGCTAGCTGTCTTTGATCTTATGATATCCCAACAGTGGCGATGGGTGTTATTGACTAGCCACTTATGATCTTATGATATCCCAACAATAGCGATGATGTTATTGGCTAGCTGTCTTTGATCTTATGATATCCCAACAATGGCGATGAGTGTTATTGGCTAGCTGTCTTTGATCTCATGATATCCCAACAGTGGCTATGAGTGTTATTGACTAGCTGCCTTTGATCTTATGATATCCCAACAGTGGCTATGAGTGTTATTGGCTAGCTGTCTTTGATCTCATGATATCCCAACAATGGCGATGATGTTATTGGCTAGCTGTCTTTGATCTTATGATATCCCAACAATGGCGATGAGTGTTATTGGCTAGCTGTCTTTGATCTCATGATATCCCAACAGTGGCGATGGGTGTTAGAGTGTTATTGGCTAGCTGCCTTTGATCTTATGATATCCCAACAATGGCTATGAGTGTTATTGGCTAGCTGCCTTTGATCTTATGATATCCCAACAATGGTGATGAGTGTTATTGGCTAGCTGTCTTTGATCTTATGATATCCTAACAGTGGCGATGAGTGTTATTGGCTAGCTGTCTTTGATCTTATGATATCCCAACAGTGGCGATGGGTTGTTATTGACTAGCCACTTATGATCTTATGATATCCCAACAATGACTATGAGTGTTATTGACTACCTGCCTTTGATCTTATGATATCCCAACAATGGCGATGGGTGTTAGAGTGTTATTGGCTAGCTGCCTTTGATCTTATGATATCCCAACAATGGTGATGAGTGTTATTGGCTAGCTGTCTTTGATCTTATGATATCCTAACAGTGGCGATGAGTGTTATTGGCTAGCTGTCTTTGATCTTATGATATCCCAACAGTGGCGATGGGTGTTATTGACTAGCCACTTATGATCTTATGATATCCCAACAATGGCGATGATGTTATTGGCTAGCTGTCTTTGATCTTATGATATCCCAACAATGGCGATGAGTGTTATTGGCTAGCTGTCTTTGATCTCATGATATCCCAACAGTGGCTATGAGTGTTATTGACTAGCTGCCTTTGATCTTATGATATCCCAACACTGGCTATGAGTGTTATTCGCTAGCTGTCTTTGATCTCATGATATCCCAACAATGGCGATGATGTTATTGGCTAGCTGTCTTTGATCTTATGATATCCCAACAATGGCGATGAGTGTTATTGCCTAGCTGTCTTTGATCTCATGATATCTCAACAGTGGCGATGGGTGTTAGAGTGTTATTGGCTAGCTGCCTTTGATCTTATGATATCCCAACAATGGCTATGAGTGTTATTGGCTAGCTGCCTTTGATCTTATGATATCCCAACAATGGTGATGAGTGTTATTGGCTAGCTGTCTTTGATCTTATGATATCCTAACAGTGGCGATGAGTGTTATTGGCTAGCTGTCTTTGATCTTATGATATCCCAACAGTGGCGATGGGTGTTATTGACTAGCCACTTATGATCTTATGATATCCCAACAATGGCTATGAGTGTTATTGACTACCTGCCTTTGATCTTATGATATCCCAACAGTGGCGATGGGTGTTAGAGTGTTATTGGCTAGCTGCCTTTGATCTTATGATATCCCAACAATGGTGATGAGTGTTATTGGCTAGCTGTCTTTGATCTTATGATATCCTAACAGTGGCGATGAGTGTTATTGGCTAGCTGTCTTTGATCTTATGATATCCCAACAGTGGCGATGAGTGTTATTGGCTAGCTGCCTTTGATCTTATGATATCCCAACAATGGTGATGAGTGTTATTGGCTAGCTGCCTTTGATCGCATGATATCCTAACAGTGGCGATGAGTGTTATTGGCTAGCTGTCTTTGATCTTATGATATCCCAACAGTGGCGATGGGTGTTATTGACTAGCCACTTATGATCTTATGATATCCCAACAATGGCTATGAGTGTTATTGACTACCTGCCTTTGATCTTATGATATCCCAACAGTGGCGATGGGTGTTAGAGTGTTATTGGCTAGCTGCCTTTGATCTTATGATATCCCAACAATGGTGATGAGTGTTATTGGCTAGCTGTCTTTGATCTTATGATATCCTAACAGTGGCGATGAGTGTTATTGGCTAGCTGTCTTTGATCTTATGATATCCCAACAGTGGCGATGAGTGTTATTGGCTAGCTGCCTTTGATCTTATGATATCCCAACAATGGTGATGAGTGTTATTGGCTAGCTGCCTTTGATCGCATGATATCCCTACAATGGCGATGATGTTATTGGCTAGCTGTCTTTGATCTTATGATATCCCAACAATGGCGATGAGTGTTATTGCCTAGCTGTCTTTGATCTCATGATATCCCAACAGTGGCGATGGGTGTTAGAGTGTTATTGGCTAGCTGCCTTTGATCTTATGATATCTCAACAATGGCTATGAGTGTTATTGGCTAGCTGCCTTTGATCTTATGATATCCCAACAATGGTGATGAGTGTTATTGGCTAGCTGTCTTTGATCTATGATATCCTAACAGTGGCGATGAGTGTTATTGGCTAGCTGTCTTTGATCTCATGATATCCCAACAGTGGCGATGGGTGTTATTGACTAGCCACTTATGATCTTATGATATCCCAACAGTGGCGATGAGTGTTATTGGCTAGCCGTCTTTGATCTCATGATATCCCAACAGTGGCTATGAGTGTTATTGACTAGCTGCCTTTGATCTTATGATATCCCAACAGTGGCGATGAGTGTTATTGGCTAGCTGTCTTTGATCTTATGATATCCCAACAATGGCGATGAGTGTTATTGGCTAGCCGTCTTTGATCTCATGATATCCCAACAGTGGCTATGAGTGTTATTGACTAGCTGCCTTTGATCTTATGATATCCCAACAGTGGCGATGAGTGTTATTGGCTAGCTGTCTTTGATCTTGTCTGTAAGTTAAAATTACGGTAGGCTATACACAGACAGCCCTTGCTCGAATATTCTAAGATTATTATTTATAAACTGTTCTTAGTGTGTTTGTTTGTTGTTATGATCAAAACTACACAAAGTGCTTTCTGTATTCTTCCACCAGATAGTGTCATAACCCCTATTTGATATGTCTTTAGACTTCACGCCCCCCGCTAGCACAGCTGTAAGTCTACGGATTTACAACGCTATAATCAGGAGTTCGATTCCCCTCGGTGGGCTTAGCAGATAGCCCGATGTGGCTTTGCTATAAGAAAACACTCAGACTTCACGCCTAGCCATCAAGAGTGGGAAGGGGTCGTTTTCAAAGTAATCTCTCTCCTACACTAATTGGGACCAATGGATACGTCTTTCTAAAATTGTTTTTTTTTAATTTCGCGCAAAGCTACACGAAGGCTATCTGCGCTAGACGTTCCTAACTTAGCAGTGTAAGATTAGAGACAAAACAGATAGTCATCACCACCCACCGCCCACTCTTGGGCTACTCTTTAACCAACGAATAGTGGGTTTGGCTGTCACGGCTAAAAGATGGAGGATGTTTTTGTGAGGGGGGGATTCGATCCCACAACCCTTAGATTACGAATCGAGCGCCTTAACAACCTGACCATCTTGGGTCATATTGCTACACCAGAAAGCGTTTCATATACTTTGGTAAGGCTGGATTAGTTTCCAATACCTTGCTCGGAGAGGATATATTTCAGGTATACTTCGTGCCAATAGATCTCGTGTTAATGAAATTACATGAGGTAAAGAGGTTTGCCTTTGTTTAATTAAAAAAACTGTTTAAGAGGTAATAAAGACTGCTAATTGAAATATATTCCCTATTTGAAGTGTAAGTATCCATGTTGCTTTCTGATACCGCAGAGCATGGGGAAGTCCATAAGTTTCCGTGGGGCCGTCTTTGAAGCCCAAGACATGATGAAAGAGCACCGGTGTCATGACCCAGTTTGTGATACCCAGCTGTGGAAGGTTCGACATGAACTGGACATGACCCGACTGAAACTACGAGAACTTGAAAAACAATTAAACATACGGTAAGTGGCTTGCGAGTGGGATGCTGGATCGTATGGTACACACTGGGTAATGTATCATGAGGATGTCATAAGACCATGATAACCTAATTATTGAATGTTAAATAATGAATAAGGTACCTAAAATATGAAGGACCTGATGATATAATTATTGAACATCACTCAAGGGGTATGGTGGACAACACACGAAGTGGACTGATGTCGAAATTATTAAATGTTAGGCAATGGGTAAGGTAGCTAAAACATGAAGAACTTGATTATGTAACTGTTGAACGTTAAACAGTGGGTAAGGTTACTAAAACGTGAAGAACCTGATGATGTAATTATTAAACATTAAACAGTGGGTAAGGTTACTAAAACGTGAAGAACCTGATGATGTAATTATTAAACGTTAAACAGTGAGTAAGGTCAATAAAATGTGAAAACTTGATGATGTAATTATTAAACGTTAAACAGTGGGTAAGATAGCTAAAATGTGAAGAACCTGGTGATGTAATTATTAAACGTTAAACGGTGGGTAAGGTTACTAAAACGTGAAGAACCTGATGATGTAATTATTAAACGTTAAACAGTGTGTAAGGTTACTAAAATGTGAAGAACCTGATGATGTAATTATTAAACGTTAAACAGTGTGTAAGGTTACTAAAATGTGAAGAACCTGATGATGTAATTATTAAACGTTAAACGGTGGGTAAGGTTATTAAAACGTGAAGAACCTGATGATGTAATTATTAAACGTTAAACAGTGTGTAAGGTTACTAAAATGTAAAGAACCTGATGATGTAATTATTAAACGTTAAACAGTGGGTAAGGTAGCTAAAATGTGAAGAACCTGATGATGTAATTATTAAACGTTAAACAGTGGGTAAGGTAGCTAAAATGTGAAGAACTTGACGATGTAATTATTAAGCGTTAAACAGTGTGTAAAGTTACTAAAACGTGAAGAACCTGATGATGTAATTATTAAACATTAAACAGTGGGTAAGGTTACTAAAATGTGAAGAACCTGACGATGTAATTATTAAACGTTAAACAGTGTGTAAGGTTACTAAAATGTGAAGAACCTGATGATGTAATTATTAAACGTTAAACAGTGTGTAAGGTTACTAAAAGGTGAAGAACTTGATGATGTAATTATTAAACGTTAAACAGTGAGTAAGGTTACTAAAATGTGAAGAACCTGATGATGTAATTATTAAACGTTAAACAGTGGGTAAGGTTACTAAAAGGTGAAGAACTTGATGATGTAATTATTAAACGTTAAACAGTGAGTAAGGTTACTAAAACGTGAAGAACCTGATGATGTAATTATTAAACGTTAAACAGTGGGTAAGGTAGCTAAAATGTGAAGAACTTGACGATGTAATTATTAAACGTTAAACAATGGGTAAGATAGTTAAAATGTGAAGAACCTGATGATGTAATTATTAAACATTAAACAGTGGGTAAGGTTACTAAACTGTGAAGAACCTGATGATGTAAGTGTTGGACGTTAAAAAATAGGTAAGGTTACTAAAACGTGAAGAACCTGATGATGTAATTATTAAACGTTAAACAGTGGGTAAGATTACTAAAACGTGAAGAACCTGATGATGTAAGTATTAAACGTTAAACAGTGAGTAAGGTTACCAAAATGTGAAGAACCTGATGATGTAATTATTAAACGTTAAATAGTGTGTAAGATAGCTACAACATGAACAACTTGATAATATAACGGTTGCACGTTAAACAGTGGGTAATATAGCTAAAACATGAACTACTTGATAATGTAACGGTTGCACGTTAAACAGTGGGTGAGATTGCCAAAACATGAAGGACTTGATGATGTAATTATTGAATGTTAGACAGTGGGTAAGGAACCTAAAACATGAGGAACCTGGTGATCGAATTATTGAATGTTATACAATGGGTAAGGTATTTAAAACACGAAGGACCTGATGAAGTAATTTTTATACAACGAGAGAATTATGTGTTAAAAAATAATTGAATTAATGCACATTTCATATCGAACCTTAAGTTATCTTAATTATAGCATGACGCGTATGAGTTACTGGAATTATATTTACTATCTTTTCTAGTTTTTGCATTTTAATGAAGCCACGAATCAACCAGCAATACAATAAATCCAGCTTAGTGAGTAGACATCAACTATTGTTAATCAAATGGCGTATTTGAAACGAATGACTCGAAATATATTTTTTTTACGCTTGCATTTTGATATTTCTTTAAAAGCTGAGTTATAATCTTTTCGAGTTTGTTGTTATTCAAATTTAAAGCGAGAAAAATTAAAGAAAAATTGATTATTTTCGGTGGTGAGTGTAATCGCTAAGTTCACAGATGGAACCAGTCGGCCTTACATTGTGTCGTTCCAAAAATACACACGTGGGATTAATAAGATATGTGAAAATTACCTTCGTTATTAGTGCGATTTTTAAGCATTATAAGGCATCTACTTCTATTTTAGCAGTGGTTAGACAATGGTTTGCGTCCCGTTGTCACAAAATCGCGCTTTCTACTTTGGAACCCAGAGGGTGCGTGGTTGGGTAAGGATTTTTCAGTTGTTTCCCTTGAGTGTTGTTGACTATTTCTGTCTTTTTTCTGTTCTCTTAGTTCAATTAGCTTTGGGCGAAATTCCTAAAATATAGAGTCGCGTTCATTTCAGCTCTTAGCCGTTTAAGAACGTGAAATAATGAGTTCTTAAAAACGGGATGATTTGACATTCATTGTTAAACTTCTACTGAAGCGATGAAAAAAATTAATTTTATATTAATTTATATTAGTACTAACATGAGTTTTTAGGTTTCCTTCTGTTTAGACCAAACTTGCCAAATGGCACAGCGATACATATACCAACGTACAACATTAAATACCGGGTTGCTGTACTCGTGGTGAGCACCTTACAGATAAATCACTGTAGAGTGTTTTGCTCTTAACTGCAAACAAACCTTTTATTTAGAAGTGAGACACAAATCATATCATTATTTATTTTCCATTTAACGACCTTACGTTTTTTTCATTTAAAATTAAAAATGTATTATCTTTCTTGTGTGTTTGAAGGTCGTCATCTGGTGAGCACGTCACACAAAGGGATTTAACCAGGAGTCACACCTCCACCAATGAGCTTCGTCTCGATGTTCCCTCATCTCACTCTTACTATCACAACAAACTTCGAAACACTGAAATCACTGAAATTGAAACTGTTTTGTGAGTTTGGTGTAACTTAGAGCACACTCTGGTGGGTGATTTGAATTTCAATAGTTTAGAGAATAATTTATTCGTATTGTTCTAATCCTTCGTAAATAATCAAATAAAAAACATTGACATACGTAGAAGAATCATATTTTAAGCACGAATTTATGTAATATGAAAGTCCATATTTACGTAATTCTTATTTGTACTAAGTCTTCTTCTTTTGTGGAGCTTAAAGAGGTTTTACCTATTCATTGCTTCTTCTAATATATTCTAATATAGTTTCGGATTCTCCTTTCTATTGATGATGATGGATATAGTTGATCAAATCAACTGAAGTGTTGTTGAAATATTCAGCATTGCACGTTGTTTAAACTTTATTGAAAACTCTGGTTTGATACTCAAAACGTTTTTTTATCTCAACTTGGTAAAGACTCATGAGCACTATTTCCAGGAGACGGAGTTTTGTTTCTTGAGATAGACGTGTCAATTTTCCCACCTTTCCTTTTACAGCTCTCTACAAACTCACTAATGTCTTAAGCTATGACTCAAATAGTTCGTCAGACCAAAAGCAAAGAAATCCAATGGAATCTGCGTCAGGGGACTTCACAGGCTTGTGGTTACGAACAGGATTCCTGTGGTTTATGAAACTACATCAGAAGATTTCACAGGTTTGTGGTCAAACAGGAATGCTGTGGTTTATGGAATTGCATCAGGGTAATTGACAAGTTTATTATCGAACAAGATTGCTGTAGTTTCAGTTTTTTTAAGGTACCTTGCTTGTGAAAACGTCTGTTTGATTTCAGATTTGGACTAGAAGTTTGTAAACCCTCGTCAACTTCAAATTAAATGCACCAGAAGATAGGACAGACTTCATTACAAAAGCCATTTTGGCGCCAAAAGTTTTCCTTTCATAAATGTAACGTTAGCTTTGCAAATTAGTGCGTTGGTCTTTAATAGTTTCGAGTTTCTGAAGTCGCTGCTAACCTACAAGAAATATTTGTTTCTCTGAACATTACTGAAGATTTTTTTATTTCTTAAAATATTTGAAATCCCTCTTCACTGTGCAACAGTTTTAGTGTAATATTATGTCTATATACGTTTAAAGAGAGTGAACAGGTGTCGCTCCAGCCATTAATCAACTTTTTAAAAGGTCTTTTATATGCCGAACAAACAGTGTTTGCAGATAATTGTTAATCACATAACCTAAGCTCTAAAGTAATTTTCACATCGTCTGGACAGTGACCTATATCACTACATTGTCTATTATTAAGTAGGGGATTAGGTGAAGAAATACCATTTCCTGTATAAAAAGTTCTGAGTGATTAAATGTAGCTTTCCATACAGGAAATATTGAATTATGAAATACTTTCTCCCATAGACGAAGTTGTAGGTAGTCACATATAATCAAACAACATTGAAAAGTCTTGAATGATGAAAAGTAATATTCTATATAGAAGCTTTGAAGTATGAAATGTAAGGTACTATATACGTAGCCTTAAGTAATGAAATAGAATTTATTATGAAATATCAAAATACAATTGTCAGTTCTATTAAATAAAAGCTTGAAATCTTAACACGAACTCCGCTGCTATAAATTTTTCAAGTCAAAGTTTTTAATGTTAACGGAACTATATTTATACTTCTCTGTAGTTCAGCTTTACTGTGCAAAATTCGAACATGAATTTTTGTAACTTATATTATTCTGTAGTGAGTACAATCCAAGGTGATTTTCTGAACAGCGAATAAAAGAACGTATGTGAAATGACTCTGTGTTATGTTAAAATTCAGTAAAAATTGTTGAATTCAGTTATATGTATTGTGACTGATTACGTCTTACAGGTTTATTCTCCCTCATAGAAAGTAAATGTGCTCTACTTTTAACATTCACAGAACGTTTATCGAAAATGAAACTTTAATTGCAAGATGGAATGGGCTTATGGTGTTTTATAGGAGGATTGATTCCAACTAAACGTCTATTGTTATCCTACAAACCACAGAAACATTGATATGGTTTATGTTATTTCTACGACAATTCTAATTTTCCGCCTTATTCAGGACATTTACAAACAGCCAGGAATAGATCAGAGAGCTGGCATTTTGATCTGGTTTGTCTTATGCTGTGTTTCGAAGTAATGTTTTCCTGACATTTAATGTTTTAATATTATTATTAAAGCACAAAGTAATTCAACGTTTTACACTGAAAAATAATAATGATATGAAAATAATAAAAATCAGAGGTCTTTAAATAATAATGAAGAATACTGGGAACCTAGCTAATAAAAATTGCTGAGGAACATTGAATAATGTCTGTAAATTATCTAGAATTACTAATAAATTGTTGCTAATGAATACTAAATAATATCTATGAATTATGTCGAAATAGAAAAATTGGCAATTCTTCAAATTAGTAAATTATTTCTAGAAATTATCGAAGACAACTACCAAACAAAGGTAAGGAATCAATAATGAAAAAGAATCGCTAAACCAAAACATAAGAATTACTGAAAAATCGCTAAGAAACACTAATGTTATTTGATTCTATAAAACCACTATGGGTTACTTACAAAATACTGGAACTTAATGAGAAATAGTTGGGATTTAAAGAACAATTACTATGAATTATTTATCCATTGTTAGGAATCACTAGAACTTAATCAGAAGTAGTTGGGACTTAAAGAACAATTACTACGAATGATTAATACATTCTTAGAAATTACTGGACATTAATCAGGAATACCTGGAATTTAAAGAACAATTACTATGAATTAATAAGACATTGCGAGGAATTACTGGACATTAATGAGGAATATTTGCGATTTAAAGAACAATTACTATGAATTATTAATACATTCTTAGAAAATACTACATTAATGAGAAATAGTTGGGATTTAAAGAAAAAATACTATGAATTATTAATACATTGTTCGTAATTACTGAACATTAATAAGGAATACCTTGAATTTAAATAACAATTACTGTGAATTATTTATACATTGCCAGGAATTACTGGACATTAATCAAGAATAGCTGGTAATTAAAGAACAAATACTATGAATTATTAATACATTGTTAGGAATTACTGGAACTTAATGAGGAATTGTTGGGATTTAAAGAAAAATTACTTTGAATAATTAATAATTTCTTCGGAATTACTGGACATTAATGGATAATAGCTGGTATGTAAAAAAACAATTATTATGAATTATTAATACATTGTTAGGAATTACTGGACATTAATCGAGAATAGCTGGTATTTAAAAGAACAATTATTATGAATTTTATATACATTAGTAGGAATTATTAAACATTAATCAGGAATAGTTGGGATTTAAAGAACAATTACTATGAATTATAAATACATAGTTAGTAATTAATGGACATTAATGAGGAATAGTTGGGATTTAATGAACAATTATTATGAATTATTAATACATTGTTAGGAATTACTGGACATCAATCAAGAATAGCTGGAATTTAAAGAACAATTGCTATTAATTATTAATACATTGTTACGAATTACTGGACATTATTTAGGAATACCTGGAATTTAAAGAACAATTGCTTTGAACTTTTAAGACATTGCTAGGAATTACTGGTCATTAATGAAGAATAGCTGGGATTTAAAAAACAATTACAATGAATTATTAATACATTGTCAGAAATTATTGGACATTTATCAGAAGTAACTTAAATTTAAAGAACAATTACTATGAATTATTAATACATTGTTAGGAATTACTGGACTTTAATTAGGAATAGCTAGAATTTAAAGAACAATTACTATGAATAATTAATACATTGATAGGAATTACTGAACATTAATCAAGAATAGCTGGAATTTAAAGAACAATTATTATGAATTATTGATACATTGTTCCCAAATAGTGAACATTATTCAGAAATAGCTGGAATTAAAAGAACAATTACTTTGAATTATTAATACATTGTTAGGAATAACTGAAACTTAATGAGGAATAGTTGGGATTTAAACAACAATTATAATGAATTATTAATACATTTTAGGAATTACTGGACATTAATCGAGAATAGCTGGTATTTAAAAGAACAATAATTAGGAATTATTAATACATTGTGAGGAATAACTGTAACTTATTGAGGAATAGTTGGGATTTAAAGAACAATTATAATGAATTATTAATACATTGTTAAGAATTACTAGACACTAATCAAGAAAAACTGGAATTTGAAGAACAATTTCTATCAATTATTAATACCTTGTTAGGAATAACTAATCATTAATCAGGAATACCTGGAATTTAACGAACAATTACTATGAATTATTAAGACATTGCTAGGAATTACTGGACATTTATGAGGAATAAATAAGATTTAAAAATCAATAACTATGAATTGTTAAGACATTCAGAGCAATTATTGGACATTAATCACGAATATTTGATATTTAAAGAACAATTACTTTGAGTTATTAATACATTCTTAGAAATTGGTGGATATTAATCAGGAATAGCTGAAACTAAAAAACAATTAATATGAATTATTAATACATTATTAAAAATTGCTGGACATTAATGAGAAATAGCTGAAATTTCAAGAACAATTACTATGAATTATTAATACATTGTTCGAATTACAGGAAATTAATCAGGAATAGCTGGAATTTTAAGAACAATTATTTTGAATTATTCATACATTGTTCGGAATTACTGAACATTAATCAGGAATAGCTGGAATTAAAAGAACAATTATTATGAATTATTAATACATTCTTAGGAATTACTGGGCATTAATGAGGAATAGTTGGGATTTAAAGAACAATTACAATGAATTATTAATACATTGTTAGAAAATACTAGACATTAATGAGAAATAGTTCTGATTTAAAGAACAATTACTGTGAATTATTAATACATTGTTCGTAATTACTGAACATTAATAATGAATACCTGAAATTTAAAGAACAATACTGTGAATTATTAATACATTGTTAAGAATTACTAGATATTAATCAAGATTAGCTGGAATTTGAAAAACAATTACTATGAATTATTAATACATTCTTCGGAATTACTGGACATTAATCAGGAATAGCTGGAATTTTAAGAACAATTACTTTGAATTATAAATACATTGTTAGGAATTACTGGACATTAATCAGGAATACCTGTAATTTAAAGAACAATTACTATGAATTATTAAGACATTGCGAGGAATTACTGGACATTAATGAGGAATATTTGCGATTTAAAGAACAATTACTATGAATTATTAATACATTCTTAGAAAATACTACATTAATGAGAAATAGTTAAAATTTAAAGAACAATTATTATGAATTTTTAATACATTAGTAGGAATTATTAAACATTAATGAGGAATAGTTGGGATTTAAAGAACAATTACTATGAATTCTTAATACATTGCTAGGAATTACTGGACATCAATCAACCAGTAATCAAGAATAGCTGGTATTTAAAGAACAATTACAATTAATTACTAACACATTCTTACGAATCACTGGACATTAATGAGGAATAGTTCCGATTTAAAGAACAATTACTATGAATTATTAATACATTGTTAGGAATTACTGGACATTAATCAGGAATAGCTAGGATTTAAAGAACAATTACTATTAATTATTAATACATTGTTACGAATTACTCGACATTGATCAGGAATATCTGGAATTTAAAGAACAATTGCTTTGAAGTTTTAAAACATTGCTAGGAATTACTGGTCATTAATCAAAAATAGCTGGTATTTAAAGAACAACTACTAAGATTATTAATACATTCTTGGAAATCACTGGACATTAATGAGGAATATTTGCGATTTAAAGAACAATTACCATGAATTATTAATACATTCTTAGAAATTACTGGACATAATGAGAAATAGCTGGAATTTAAAGAGCAAATACTGTGATTTATTAATATATTGTTAGGAATTACTGAATATTAATTAACAATAACTGGAATTTAAAGAACAATTATTATGAATTAATGATACTTTTTTAGGAATTACTGGGCATTAATCAGTAATAGCTGGAATTTAAAGAACAATTACTATGAATTATTAATACATTGTTCGGAATTACTGGACATTAATCAGGAATAGCTGGAATTTTAAGAACAATTACTTTGAATTATTCATACATTGTTCGGAATTACTCAACATTAATAATGAATACCTGAAATTTAAAGAACAATTACTATGAATTATTAAGACATTGCGAGAAATTACTGGACATTAATCAAGAATAGATGGTATTCAAAGAACAATTACTATGTATTATTAATACATTCTTAGAAAATACTAGACATTAATGAGAAATAGTTGGGATTTAAAGAACAATTACAATGAATTATTAATAGATTGTCAGAAATTATTCGACATTTATCAGGAGTATTTGTTTGTTTTGGAATTTCGCACAAAGCTACTCGAGGGCTATCTGTGCTAGCCGTCCCTAATTTTGCAGTGTAAGACTAGAGGGAAGGCAGCTAGTCATCACCACCCACCGCCAACTCTTGGGCTACTATTTTACCAACGAATAGTGGGATTGACCGTAACATTATACGCCCCCACGGCTGGGAGGGCGAGCATGTTTAGCGCGACGCGGGCGCGAACCCGCGACCCTCGGATTACGAGTCGCACGCCTTACGCGCTTGGCCATGCCAGGACTATCAGGAGTAACTTAAATTTAAAGAACAATTACTATGAATTATTAATACATTGTTAGGAATTACTGGACATTAATCAGGAATAGCTGGAACTTAAAAAACAATTTCAAGAAATTATTAATACATTGTTAGCAATTACTGGACTTTAATTAGGAATAGCTAGAATTTAAAGAACAATTACTTGGAATAATTAATACATTGTTACGAATTACTTGACATTATTTAAGGATAGCTTGAATTTAAAGAACAATATTATGAATTATTAATACATTGTTCGGAATTACTGAACATTAATCAGGAATAGCTGGGATTTGAAAAACAATTACAATGAATTATTAATACATTGTCAGAAATTATTGGTCATTTATCAGGAGTAACTTAAATTTAAAGAACAATTACTATCAATTATTAATACATTGTTAGGAATTACTGGACATTAACCAGGAATATCTGGAACTAAAAGAACAATTTCAAGAAATTATTAATAAATTGTTAGGAATTACTGAACATTAATCAAGAATAGCTGGAATTTGGAGAACAATTATTATGAATCATTGATACATTGTTCCCAAATACTGAACATTAATCAGAAATAGCTGGAATTAAAATAACAATTATTTTGAATTATTAATACATTGTTAGGAATAACTGGAACTTAATGAGGAATGGTCGGGATTTAAAGAACAATTATAATGAATTATTAATACATTTTAGGAATTACTGGACATTAATCGAGAATAGCTGGTATTTAAAAGAACAATTATTATGAATTATTAATACATTGTGAGGAATAACTATAACTTAATGAGGAATAGTTGGGATTTAAATAACAATTATTATGAATTATTAATACGTTGTTAGGAATTACTGGACATTAATGAGGAATAGTTAAAATTTAAAGAACAATTATTATGAATTTTTAATACATTAGTAGGAATTATTGGACATTAATGAGGAATACTTGGGATTTAAAGAACAATTACTATGAATTACATTTTTCGGAATTACTGGACATTAATCAGGAATACCTGGAATAAAACGAACAATTACTGTTAATTATTAATACATTGTTAAGAATTACAAGACATCAATCATGAATAGCTGGAATTTGAAGAACAATTTCAATGAATTATTAATACCTTGTTAGGAATAACTAATCATTAATCTGGAATTTAACCAACAATTACTATGAATTATTAATACATTGTTAGTGATTACTGGTAATTAATCAGGAATAACTGGTATTTAAAGAACAATTTATATCAATTCTTAACACATGGTTAGAAATTAATAAACATTAATGATGAATAGTTGGGATTTAGAGAACAATTACTATGAATTATTAATACCTTGTTAGGAATAACTAATCATTAATCAGGAATACCAGGAATTTAATAAACAATTACTATGAATTATTAAGACATTGCTAGGAATTACTGGACATTTATGAGGAATAGTTGGTATTTAAAAAAACAAGTACCATGAATTGTTAATACATTTTTATGAATTACTGGACATTAATCAAGAATAGCTGGAATTTAAAGAACAATTATTATTACTTATGGATACATTGTTAGCAATAACTGGACATTTATCAGGAATAGCTGGCATTTAAAGAACAATTACTATGAATTATTAATACATTTTTCGGAATTACTGGACATTAATCGGGAATACCTGGAATAAAAAGAACAATTACTATGAATTATTAATACATTGTTAAGAATTACAAGACATCAATCATGAATAGCTGGAATTTGAAGAACAATTACAATGAATTATTAATACCTTGTTAGGAATAACTAATCATTAATCTGGAATTTAACCAACAATTACTATGAATTTTTAATACATTGTTAGTGATTACTGGTAATTAATCAGGAATAACTGGTATTTAAAGAACAATTTATATCAATTCTTAACACATGGATAAAAATTAATGGACATTAATGATGAATAGTTGGGATTTAAAGAACAATTACTATGAATTATTAATACATTGTTAGGAATTACTGAACATTAATCAACAATAGCTGGAATTTAAAAAACAATTATTATGAATTATTGATACTTTGTTAGCAATTACAGGACATTAATCAGGAATAGCTCGAATTTTAAGAATAATTACTTTGAATTGTTAATACATTTATAAATGCATTTATACATTAGGAATGGTGGCATTCCTAATAGGTCTCCAAGGACGCTTTACCCAGTTTTTTCTGTTATCTTTGCATTTGGAACAGCAGAGACACCGCAGCGCAACAGGAATCATTGTTCGGAATTACTCCATATTAATGAGGAATAGTTGAAATTTAAAGAACAATTACTATGAATTATTAATAGATTGTTAGAAATTTTTGGAGATTAATAAAGAATAGGTGGGATATTAAGAACAATTACTATAAATTATTAATAAATTCTAAATAATTATTGGACATTAATGAGCAATAGTTGGCATTTAAAGAACAATTTCTATGAATTATAAATACATTGTTTTAAATTACTGGACATTAATCAAGAATAGGTGGAATTTAAAGAACAATTACTATAATTTATTAATACATTGTTAGTGATTACTGGTAATTAATCAGGAAAAACTGGTATTTAAAGAACAATTAATATCAATTATTAACAAATGGTTAGAAATTAATGGACATTAATGAAGAATAGTTACGATTTAAAGAACAATGACTATGAATTATTAATACATTTTTAAAAATTACTGAACATTAATGAGGAAGAGTTGGGGTTTAAAAAAACAATTACAATGAATTATTAATACATTGTTAGCAATAACAGAACATTATTTAGGAACAGCTCGAATTTAAAGAACAATTACTATGAATTATTAATACATTGTTAGGAATTACTGGACATTAATGAGGAATAATTGGGATTTAAGGAACAATTACTATGAATTATTAATACATTGTTAAGAATTAATGGACATTAATAAAGAATAGGTAGGATTTAAACACAATTACTATGAATTGATAATACATTCTAAGGAATTACTGGACATTAATGACGAATAATTGGCATTTAAAGAACAATTACAATGAATTATAAATACATTGTTATGAATTACTGGACATTAATCAAGAATGGCTAGAATTTAAAGAAAAATTACCATAAATTATTAATACATTGTTAGTGTTTAGTGGACATTAATCAGGAATAGCTGTTATTTCAAGAACAATTACTGTGAATTCTTAACACAAGGTAAGAAATTAATGGACATTAATCAAGAATAGCTGGAACTTGAAGAACAATTACAATGAATTATTAATACATTGTTAGGAATAACAGAACATTATTGAGAATAGCTCGAATTTAAAGAACAATTACTATGAATTATTAATACATATTTAGAAATTAATGGACATTAATGAAGAATAGCTGGTAATTAAAAAACAAATATTATCAATTACTAATACATTGTTAGGAATTACTGGGCATTAATAAAAATAGTTGGGATTTAAAGAACAATTATTATGAATTATTAATACATTGATCGGAATTACTGGACATTAATGAGGAATAGTTGGGATTTAAGAATCAGTTATAATAAAATATTAATATATTCTTAGTAATTACTGGAAATTAATGAGGAATAGTTGGTGTTTAAAGAACAATTACTATGAATTATTAATACATTATTAGGAATTACTGGACATTAATCAGGAATAGCTGGAATTTAAAAAACAATTTTTATGAATTATTAATACATTGTTAGGAATTACTTGACATTAATCAAGAATAGCTGGTAATTAAAAGAACAATTATTATGAATTACTAATACATTCTTAGGAATTACTGGACATTAATGAAAAATAGTAGGGATTCAAAGAACAATTATTATGAATTATGAATACATTGCTAGGAATTACTCGACATTGATGAGAAATAGTTGAAATTTAAAGAACATTTACTATGAATTGTTAATAGATTGTTAGAAATTATTGGACATTAATAAAGAAGAGGTGGGATATAAAGAAAAATTACTATGAATTATTAATACATTCTAAGGAATTACTGGACATTAATGAGGAATAGTTGGCATTTAAAGAACAATTATTCTGAATTATAAATACATTATTATGAATTACAGAATATTATTGAGTAATAGCTGGAATTAAAAGAACAATTTTTATGAATTATTAATACATTGTTAATAATTACTCGACATTAATCACGAATAGTTGGTGTTTAAAGAACAATTACTATAAATTATTAAAACATAGTAAGAAATTAATTGACATAAATGAAGAATAGCTGCAATTTAAAGAGCAATTACTGTGAATTATTAATACATTGTTAGTAATTCCTGGACATTAATCAAGAATAGCTGGTAATTAAAAAACAATTATTATCAATTACTAATACATTGTTAGGAATTACTGGGCATTAATAAAAATAGTTGGGATTTAAAGAACAATTATTATGAATTATTAATACATTGATCGAATTTACTGGACATTAATGAGGAATAGTTGAAATTTAAAAAACAATTACTATGAATTATTAATACATTGTTATGAATTACTGGACATTAATCAAAAATTGCTGGAATTTAAAGAACAATTATTATGATATATTAATATATTCATAGGAATTACTGGACAATATGAGGAATAGTTGGGAATAAAATAACAATGACTATGAATTATTAATACATTGTTTGTTAATTACTGGACATTAATGAGGAATAGTTGGGATTTAAAAAACAATTACTATGATTTATTAATACATTCTTAGGAATTACTGGACAGTAATGAGGAATAGTTGCAATTTAAAGAACAATTACTATGAATTATTTATACGTTATTAGGAATTATTGCACATTAATGAGGAATAACTGGAATTTAAAGAACCATTACAATGAATTATTAATACATTGTTAGGAATTACTAGTAATTAATGCAGAATAGCAGGAATTTAACGAACAATTATTGTGTATTATTAATACATTGTTAAGATTTACTAGACATTATGAGGAATTGCTGAAATTTAAAGAACGAACACTATGAATTATTAATACATTGGTAGGAATAACTGAACATTAATGAGAAATAGTTGGGATTTAAGGAACAATAACTATGAATTATTTATACATTGTTAAGAATTACTGAACATTACTCAAGAATAGCTTCAATTTAAAGAACAATTACATTGCATTATTAACACATTGTTAGGAACAACTGTATATTAATCAGGAATAGCTGAAATATAAAGAACGATTACTGTGAATTATTAATACATTGCTAGGAATTACTGGACATTAATGAGGGGTAGTTGAAATTTTAAGAACAATTACAATGAATTATTAATAGATTGTTAGGAATTATTGGACATTAGTAAAGAATAGGTGGGATAAAAAGAACAATTACTACTAATTATTAATACATTCTTAGGAATTACTGGATATTAATGAAGAATAGGTGGATTTTAAAGAACAATTACTATGAATTCTTAACAAATAGTTAGAAATTGATGGTCATTAAATTAAGAATAGCTTCAATTTAAAGAACAATTACAATGCATTATTAACACATTGTTAGTAATAACTGGACATTAATCAGGAATAGCTGAAATATAAAAAACGATTACTCTGAATTATTAATAGATTGTTAAAAATTATTCGACATTAATCAGGAATAGCTGGTACTTAAAGAACAATTACTATGAATTATTAATGCATAGTTAGAAATTACTCGACATTAATGAAGAATAGTTGGGATTTAAAGAACAATTACTATGTATTATTAATACATTCTAAGGAATTACTGAACATTAATCAGGAATAGCTGGAATTTAAAGTACAGTTACTATGGATTATTAATACATTGTCAGGAATTAATGGACATTTATCAGGAATAGCTGGAATTTAAAGAACAATTACTATGAGTTATTAATACATTGCTAGGAATTACTGGAAAATAATGAAGAATAGCTGGGAATTAAAAGAACAATTAGTATTAATTATTAATACATTATTAGGAATTACTGGACTTTAATCAAGAATAGCTGGCATTTAAAGAACAATTACTGTGAATTATTAATACATTGTTAGGAATTACTGTACATTTATAAGGAATAGCTGGAATTTAAAGAACAATTACACAAATTATTATTACATTTTTAGTGATTACTGGACATTAATAAGGAATAGTTGGGATTTAGAAAACAGTTACTATGAATTATTAATACATTGTTAGGAATTAACGGACATCAATGAGGAATAGTTTAAATTTAAAGAACCATAACTATTAATTATTCATACATTGTTAGGAAGTATTGGACACTAATGAGGAATAGTTGGAATTTAAAGAACAATTACTATGAATTATTAATACATTCTTGGGAATTACTGGGCATTAATGAGGAACAGTTCAGATTTAAAGAACAATTACTTTTAATTATAAATACATTGTTAAGAATTATTGGACATTAATCATGAATAGTCTGGATTGAAAGAACAATTACTATGAATTGTTAATACATTCTCAAAAATTACTGGACATTAATAAGGAATATTTGGGGTTTAAAGAACAATTACTATGAATTATAAATACATTGTCAGGAATTACTGGACATTAATCAGGAATAGCTGGTACTTAAAGAACAATTACTATGAATTATTAATGCATAGTTAGAAATTACTCGACATTAATGAAGAATAGTTGGGATTTAAAGAACAATTACTATGTATTATTAATACATTCTAAGGAATTACTGAACATTAATCAGGAATAGCTGGAATTTAAAGTACAGTTACTATGGATTATTAATACATTGTCAGGAATTAATGGACATTTATCAGGAATAGCTGGAATTTAAAGAACAATTACTATGAGTTATTAATACATTGTTAGGAATTACTGGAAAATAATGAAGAATAGCTGGGAATTAAAAGAACAATTAGTATTAATTATTAATACATTCTTAAAAATTACTGGACATTAATGAGGAATATTTGGGGTTTAAAGAACAATTACTATGAATTATAAATACATTGTAAGGAATTACTGGACATTAATCAGGAATGGCTGGTACTTCAAGAACAATTACTTTGAATTATTAATACATAGTTAGAAATTAATGGTCATTAATCAAGAATAGCTGAAATTTAAGGAACAGTTGCTATGAATTATTAATACATTGTTAAAAATTACTGGCATTAATCAAGAATTGCTGGAATTTAAAGAACAATTATTATAAATTATTAATACATTGTTAGGAATTACTTGTCATTAATGAGGAATTGTTCGGATTTAAAGAACAATTACAATGAATTATTAATAAATTCTTAGGAATTTCTGGACATTAATGAGGAATAGTTAGGATTTAAAGAACAATTACTATGAATTATTTATACATTTTCCGGAATTATTGGACATTAATGAGGAATAGTTTGGATTTAAAGAACAATTGCTATGAATTATTAATAAATTGTCAGGAATTACTGGACATTAATCAGGATCAGCTGAAATTTAAAGAACGAATACTATAAATTATTAATACATTGGTAGGAATAACTGAACATTAATCAGAAATAGTTGGGATTTAAGGAACAATAACTATGAATTATTTATACATTGTTAAGAATTACTGAACATTACTCAAGAATAGCTTAAATGTAAAGAACAATTACATTGCATTATTAACACATTGTTAGGAATAACTGGATATTAATCAGGAATAGCTGAAATATAAAGAACGATTACTGTGAATTATTAATACATTGCTAGAAATTACTGGACATTAATGAGGAACAGTTGAAATTTTAAGAACACTTACAATGAATTATTATTAGATTGTAAGAAATTATTGGACATTAATAAAGAATAGGTGGGATTTAAAGAACAATTACTACTAATTATTAATACATTCTTAGGAATTACTGGACATTAATGAAGAATAGGTGGATTTTAAAGAACAAGTACTATGAATTCTTAACAAATAGGTAGAAATTGATGGACATTAAATTAAGAATAGCTAGAATTTAAAGAACAATTACTATGAATTATTAACAAATTGTTAGGAATTACTGGACATAAATCAGGAATAGCTGGAATTTAAAGAACAATTTTTATCAATTAATAATACACTTTTAGGAATTATTGGACATTAATAAGGTATATTTGGGATTTTAAAAAATGTTATTATGAAGTATTAATATATTGTTAGGTATTACTGGACATTAATGAGGAATAGTTGAAATTTAAAGAACCATTACTATGAATTATTAATACATTGTTAGGAAGTATTGAATATTAATGAGGAAGAGTTGGAATTCAAAGAACAATTGCTATAAATTATAAATACATTATTAGGAATTACTGCACATTAATCAAGAATAGATGGAATTTCATGAACAATTACTATGTATTATTAATATATTTTTAAGAATTACTGGACACTAATCAGGAATAGCTGGAATTTAAAGAACAATTATTATGATATATTAATAAATTCAGAGGAATTACTGGACATTTGAGGAATAGTTGGGAATAAAATAACAATGACTATGAATTATTAATACATCATTGGGAATTACTGGACATTAAAGAGGAATAGTTGGGATTTAAAAAACAATTACTATGAATTATTAATA
Organism: Tachypleus tridentatus; assembly: GCF_004210375.1. Classification (NCBI taxonomy): domain Eukaryota; kingdom Metazoa; phylum Arthropoda; class Merostomata; order Xiphosura; family Limulidae; genus Tachypleus; species Tachypleus tridentatus. The sequence goes on from NC_134833.1 coordinate 8,989,571, forward strand.
CATTCTTAGGAATTACTGGACAGTAATGAGGAATAGTTGCGATTTAAAGAACAATTACTATGAATTATTTATACGTTATTAGGAATTATTGCACATTAATGAGGAAGAGCTGGAATTTAAAGAACCATTACAATGAATTATTAATACATTGTTTAGATTTACTAAACATTATGAGAAATAGCTGAAATTTAAAGAACAAATACTATGCATTATTAACACATTGTTAGGAATAACTGGACATTAATCAGGAATAGCTGAAATATAAAGAACGATTACTCTGAATTATTAATAGATTGTTAGAAATTATTCGACATTAATCAGGAATAGTTGGTGTTTAAAGAACAATTTTTATCAATTATTAATACATTGTTAGGAATTACTGGACATTAATAAGGTATAGTTGGGATATAAAAAATTTTATTATGAATTATTAATTCATTGTTAGGAAGTATTGGATATTAATGAGGAAGAGTTGGAATTGAAAGAACAATTATTATGAATTATTAATACATTCTTAGGAATTACTGGACGTTAATGAGGAATGGTTGATATTTAAAGAACAATTACTATAAATTATAAATACATTGTTTGGAATTACTGGACATTAATGAGGAATAGCTGGAATTTAATGAATAATGACTAGAAATTATTAATACATTTTTAGGAATTACTGGACATTTATCAGGAATAGCTGGAATTTAAAGAACAATTACTATGAATTATTAATACATTGTTAGGAATTACTGGAAAATAATGAAGAATAGCTGGTAATTAAAAGAACTATTATTATGAATTATTAATACATTTTTAGGAATTACTGGATATTAATGAAAAATAGTTGGGATTTAAAGAACAATTATTTTGAATTATTAATACATTGCTAGGAATTACTGGACATTAATGAGGAATAGTTGAAATTTAAGAACAATTATAATGAATTATAAATACATTGTTTAGTATTATTGGACATTAATGAGGAATAGTTGGGGTTTAAAGAACAATTACTATGTATTATTAATACATTGTAAGGAATTACTGTACATTTATAAGGAATAGCTGGAATTTAAAGAACATTTACACAAATTATTATTACATTTTTAGTGATTACTGGACATTAATAAGGAATGGCTGGTATTTAAAGAACAATTACTATGAATTATTAATGCATAGTTAGAAATTAATGGACATTAATCAAGAATAGCTGAAATTTAAAGAACAATTGCTATGAATTATTAATACATTGTTAAAAATTACTGGCATTAATCAGGAATAGCTGGAATTTGAAGATTAATCTTTATGAATTGTTAATACGTTGTTAGTAATTACTTTACATTAATGAGGAATAGTTGGGATTTAGAAAACAGTTATTATGAATTATTAATACATTGTTAGGAATTACTGGACATCAATGAAGAATAGTTTAAATTTAAAGAACCATTACTATGAATTATTCATACATTGTTAGGAAGTATTGGACACTAATGAGGAATAGTTGGAATTTAAAGAACAATTACTATGAATTATTAATACATTCTTGGGAATTACTGGACATTAATGAGGAACAGTTCAGATTTAAAGAACAATTACTTTTAATTATAAATACATTGTTAAGAATTATTGGACATTATTGATGAATAGTCTGGATTTAAAGAACAATTACTATGAATTATTAATACATTCTTAAAAATTACTGGACATTAATAAGGAATATTTGGGGTTTAAAGAACAATTACTATGAATTATAAATACATTGCCAGGAATTACTGGACATCAATGAGGAATACTTGAAATTTAAAGAGCCATTACTATGAATTATTCATACATTGTTAGGAATAACTGGACATTAATGAGGAAGAGTTGGGATTTAAAGAACAATTACTATGAATTATTAATACATTGTTAGGAATGACTGGATATTAATCATGAATAGCTTCAATTTAAAGAACAATTACATTGCATTATTAACACATTTTTAGGAATAACTGTATATTAATCAGGAATAGCTGAAATATAAAGAACGATTACTGTGAATTATTAATACATTGCTAGGAATTACTGGACATTAATGAGGAATAGTTGAAATTTTAAGAACAATTACAATGAATTATTAATAGATTGTTAGGACTTATTGGACATTAGTAAAGAATAGGTGGGATTTAAAGAACAATTACTACTAATTATTAATACATTCTTAGGAATTACTGGATATTAATCATGGAATTTTAAAAAGTAACTATGAATTGTTTGTTCAGAACTACAGACAGATTCCTAGAAATTAATGAAACTTTCCCATACTTATTTGTTTTTTAATTTCGCGCAAAACTATACGAGGGCTATCTGCACTAGCCTTCCCTAATTTAGCAGTTTACGACTAAAGGTACAACAGTCATCACCATCCACCGCCAGCTCTAGGGCTACCAATGAATACTGGAATTAACCGCTCTTTATAACGGCCTTACAGCTGAAAGGACAAGCATGTTTAATGAGACCGGGATTCAAACTCGTCACCCTCTAATTAAAGTTAAGCCATCTTAGCACCTGGAGGGGAATAATTAAATGACTGATAATAATAATTGAAGATTTGCTAGAAATTACTAAACGGTTGCTAGATATTGTTAATTTCTAATTCAAATTCTTTGTAATTTGGCCCGACATGGCTGGGTGGTTATGGCATTAGGCTCGTAATCCGAGGGTCGCCGGTTCGAATTTCAGTCGCACCAAATATGTTTTCCCTTTCAGCCGTGTGGGCGTTATAATGTGTCGGTCAATCCCACTATTCGTTGATAAAAGAGTAGCCCAAGAGTTGGCGGTGGGTAATGATGACTAGCTGCCTTCTCTTTAGTCTTACTCTGCCAAATTAGTGATGGCTAACGCAGATAGCTCTCATGTAGCTTTGCACAAAATTCAAAACAAACACACTAACTTCACAATTTCTAACTTCAACGAATACGTATTTATTAAGGTAGGTGTGTGCGAAATTAATGTTCTCCCACATATACATTTTATTGGCCTTTTTGAATAAATTGTACATGTCAGTCTGAGGTTGAGATTTACATCTTTAGATTGATGAATCAAAAATTTAGACAAAAGGTTTTCATATTTTATTAGAATATTTATCACAGGCTTTAACCCAATAATAAAATTATATAATTTAAAAAGACGTCAAGTTTAAAGTATTTTATAACACAATATGAAACTGTAATTTTAAGTAATCTAGTTCCTTATTCAATTGATTTCAGAAGAAATGTTTAACTTTTGTTTAAAAAGTAGTAGACCTAACAGATCAATAGTTGAATATATCATTTCGAAATGTGAGGATTCTTTAAGTCATAGACATATTAGAACTCAAACAAAAAGAGTGACCTCAAAATACCAGCTTTTAAACACATATAAAGCTTAATATTAGCGTCAAAGAACATTAGTATGAATATTAATGATATGAAGTAACATGAATAAAGAAAGTATTATTGACATTCACCAGAATGTATAATACTTTAAATATATCAATTGAGTGTAGTAAGTTCAGTGAAGATCATACAACGCTATACATACCTAAACAATTTAGTATAGTACGTTTAGTGAATATAATACAATCGCTAGACATGTTTTAACAATTGAGTATAGTAAGTTCAGTGAAGATCATACAACGCTATACATACCTAAACAATTTAGTGTAGTAAGTTTAATGAAGATCATACAATCGCTAGATATCCTTTACAATTGAGTATAGTAAGTTCAGTGAAGATCATACAACACTATACATACCTAAACAATTTAGTATAGTAAGTTTAATGAAGATCATACAATCGCTAGACATACTTTAACAATTGAGTATAGTAAGTTCAGTGAAGATCAGACAATCGCTAGACATCCTTTAACAATTGAGTGTAGTAAGTGTAATGAAGATCATACAATCGCTATATGTCCTTTAACAATTGAGTATAGTAAGTTTAGTGATGATCATACAATCGCTAGACATCCTTTAACAATTGAGTATAGTAAGTTTAGTGAAGATCATACAATCGCCAGACATACTTTAACAATTGAGTATAGTAAGTTTAGTGAAGATCATACAATCGCCAGACATACTTTAACAATTGAGTATAGTAAGTTTAGTGAAGATCAGACAATCGCTAGACATCCTTTAAAAATTGAGTATAGTAAGTTTAGTGAAGATCATACAATCGCCAGACATACTTTAACAATTGAGTATAGTAAGTTTAGTGAAGATCAGACAATCGCTAGACATCCTTTAACAATTGAGTATAGTAAGTTTAGTGAAGATCATACAATCGCCAGACATACTTTAACAATTGAGTATAGTAAGTTTAGTGAAGATCATACAATCGCCAGACATACTTTAACAATTGAGTATAGTAAGTTTAGTGAAGATCATACAATCGCCAGACATCCTTTAACAATTGAGTATAGTAAGTTTAGTGAAGATCAGACAATCGCTAGACATCCTTTAACAATTGAGTATAGTAAGTTTAGTGAAGATCATACAATCGCTAGACATCCTTTAACAATTGAGTATAGTAAGTTTAGTGAAGATCAGACAATCGCTAGACATCCTTTAACAATTGAGTATAGTAAGTTTAGTGAAGATCATACAATCGCTAGACATCCTTTAACAATTGAGTATAGTAAGTTTAGTGAAGATCAGACAATCGCTAGACATCCTTTAACAATTGAGTATTGTAAGTTAAGTGAAGATCATACAATCGCTAGACATCCTTTAACAATTGAGTATAGTATGTTTCGTGAAGATCATACAATCGCCAGACATACTTTAACAATTTAGTATAGTAAGTTTAGTGATGATCATACAATCGCTAGACATCCTTTAACAATTTAGTATAGTAAGTTAAGTGAAGATCATACAATCGCCAGACATACTTTAACAATTGAGTATAGTAAGTTTAGTGAAGATCATACAATCGCTAGACATCCTTTAACAATTTAGTATAGTAAGTTAAGTGAAGATCATACAATCGCCAGACATACTTTAACAATTGAGTATAGTAAGTTTCGTGAAGATCATACAATCGCTAGACATCCTTTAACAATTTAGTATAGTAAGTTAAGTGAAGATCATACAATCGCTAGACATCCTTTAACAATTGAGTATAGTAAGTTTCGTGAAGATCATACAATCGCCAGACATACTTTAACAATTGAGTATAGTAAGTTTCGTGAAGATCATACAATCGCTAGACATCCTTTAACAATTGAGTATAGTAAGTTTAGTGAAGATCATACAATCGCCAGACATACTTTAACAATTTAGTATGGTAAGTTTCGTGAAGATCATACAATCGCTAGACATCCTTTAACAATTTAGTATAGTAAGTTTAGTGATGATCATACAATCGCCAGACATACTTTAACAATTGAGTATAGTAAGTTTCGTGAAGATCATACAATCGCTAGACATCCTTTAACAATTTAGTATAGTAAGTTAAGTGAAGATCATACAATCGCTAGACATCCTTTAACAATTGAGTATAGTAAGTTTCGTGAAGATCATACAATCGCCAGACATACTTTAACAATTGAGTATAGTAAGTTTCGTGAAGATCATACAATCGCTAGACATCCTTTAACAATTGAGTATAGTAAGTTTAGTGAAGATCATACAATCGCCAGACATACTTTAACAATTTAGTATGGTAAGTTTCGTGAAGATCATACAATCGCTAGACATCCTTTAACAATTTAGTATAGTAAGTTTAGTGATGATCATACAATCGCCAGACATACTTTAACAATTGAGTATAGTAAGTTTAGTGATGATCATACAATCGCCAGACATACCTAAACAATTGAGTATAGTAAGTTCAGTGAAGATCAGACAATCGCTAGACATCCTTTAACATTTTCGATTCCAAATACTGAAACACATTTGAAATCAGAATGTTATATACTTAACTTTCTTAAGAAAGACATTACCATGGAATATACTTTGAAAGACAGCTTTAATTTCTTTATCAAAATTAGAATTTTCTCTTTTAGTTCCGATTCCAAATTATTATACATTAATATACCTTTGGGAGAATATTAAGCTTAACTACTGGATTTCTCTATAATTTAACTAATTATTGAATACTTCGAAATCTATTTTTCATTAATTTTGCTGGATAGAAGTGTAATATTCTGATTGGTATTATTCCTTATTTCATGATTAGAAGGTTCTGATGGTGTTCCCGCTTTTTCAATGTTTCTACTGATTTTCATGAAAAACAACGATTAAACGAATGTTCACAATCTCTGATATTTTATTATCGATAATATACAGATAGAATCTTTACTTTATTCACGATATTTGGTCGTTTTCACAATGTTATAGAATTACTAATTAGTACATTATATAGGATTCGAATTACTGTAAAACTTCATTAACTTGTTCTTAAAATAAGTTAATCACTTTATAATCCTGAAGCTACCTTCAAAACTAAAGAGGATTTAAATAAGATTATTACTTGATGATCCTGAAGCTAGCTTTGAAACTAAATAGGATTTAAATAAGTTAATTACTTAATGATCCTGAAGCTAGTTTCTAAAGTATAGAGGATTTAAATAAGTTAATTAGTTGATGATCCTGAAGCTCGCTTCTAAACTAAAGAGGATTTAAATAAGTTAATTAGTTGATGATCCTGAAGCTAGTTTCGAAAGTAAAGAGGATTTACATAAGTTTATTAGTTGATGATCCTGAAGCTAGCTTCGAAAGTAAAGAGGATTTAAATAAGTTAATAACTTGATGATCCTGAAGCTAGCTTCGACACTAAAGAGCATTTAAATAAGTTAATTAGTTGATGATCCTGTAGCTAGATTCGAAAGTAAAGAGGATTTAAATAAGTTAATTAGTTGATGATCCTGTAGCTAGATTCGAAAGTAAAGAGGATTTAAATAAGTTAATTAGTTAATGATCCTGAAGCTAGCTTCGACACTAAAGAGCATTTAAATAAGTTAATTAGTTGATGATCCTGTAGCTAGATTCGAAAGTAAAGAGGATTTAAATAAGTTAATTAGTTAATGATCCTGAAGCTAGCTTCGAAACTAAAGAGGATATTTATAAGTTAATTACTTGATGATCCTGAAGCTTTCTTCGAAACTAAAGAGGATTTAAATAAGATAATTACTTGATGATCCTGAAGCTAGCTTCGAAACTAAATAGCATTTAAATAAGTTAATTACTTAATGATCCTGAAGCTAGCTTCGAAAGTAAAGAGTATTTAAATAAGTTAATTAGTTGATGATCCTGAAGCTCGCTTCGAAACTAAAGAGGATTTAAATAAGTTAATTAGTTGATGATCCTGAAGCTAGTTTCGAAAGTAAAGAGGATTTAAATAAGTTTATTAATTGATGATCCTGAAGCTAGCTTCCAAACTAAAGAGGATTTAAATAAGTTAATTACTTGATGACCCTGGAGCTAGCTTCGAAACTAAATAGGATTTAAATAAGTTAATTAGTTAATGATCCTGAAGCTAGCTTCGAAACTAAATAGGATTTAAATAAGTTAATTAGTTAATGATCCTGAAGCTAGCTTCGAAAGTAAAGAGGATTTAAATAAGTTAATAACTTGATGATACTGAAGCTAGCTTCGACACTAAAGAGCATTTAAATAAGTTAATTAATTGATGATCCTGTAGCTAGATTCGAAAGTAAAGAGGTTTTAAATAAGTTAATTAGTTGATGATCCTGAAGCTAGCTTTGAAACAAAACAGGATTTTTATAAGTCAATTACTTGATGATCCTGAAGCTTTCTTCGAAACTAATGAGAATTTAAATAAGTTAATCACTTGATGATCCTGAAGCTAGCTTCAAAAGTAAAGAGGAATTTTCTTCGCATTTTAGAAGTTATAAATCAGCGTTGTTTGAGAGAAACGTATATTAAGGTCTAAATTTATCACACATTATAAAACCTCATGAATTCCTGCTTAAAAAATGTAATAAATTAAAATAATTCTTATTCAAAGGCGTCTTTATATATAATTGATTCATATAATAATCTGGTACTGTACAAACAAATAAACCATCACAAAATAATCAACACATGAGAATACAAAATAATCAACGCATCAAATTCTCAATAATCAACACGTAAGATTTCAAAATAATCAATACATAAGTTACTCAATAATTAACACTTGATATCACCAAATAATCAATACATCAAAATACTCAATAATCAATACATCAAATTATTCAATAATCAACACTTAATATTACACAATAATCAATACATCAAATTACTCAACAACCAACATTTGATAATACCAAATAGTTAATACATCAAATTACTCAATAATCAACACATGATATAACAAAATAATCAATACATCAAATTACTCAGTAATCAACACACTTGATATTATAAAATAGCCAATGCATCAAATAATTCAATAATCAACACTTGATATTACAAAATAGTCAATACATCAAATTACTCAATAATCAACACTTTATATTACAAAATAATCAATACATCAAATTACTCAATAATCAACACTTAATATTACAAAATAATCAATACATCAAATTACTCAATAATCAAGACATCAAATTGCTCAATAATCAACACTTGATATTACAAAATAATCAATACATCAAGTTACTCAATAATCAACAATTAGTATTACAAAATAATCAATACATCAAATTACTCAATAATCAACACTTAATATTACAAAATAATCAAGACATCAAATTGCTCAATAATCAACACTTAATATTACAAAATAATCAAGACATCAAATTGCTCAATAATCAACACTTAATATTACAAAATAATCAATACATCAAATTACTCTATAATCAACACTTGATATTACAAAATAATCAGTGCATCAAATTACTCAATAATCAACAATTAATATTACAAAATAATCAATACATCAAATTACTCAATAATCAACACTTAATATTACAAAATAATCAATACATCAAATTACTCAATAATCAACACTTAATATTACAAAATAATCAATACATCAAATTACTCAACAACCAACATTTGATATTACAAAATAGTCAATACATCAAATTACTCAATAATTAACACTTTATATTACAAAGAAGTCAATACATCAAATTACTCACTAATCAGCACTTGATATTACAAAATAATCAATACATCAAATTAGTCAATAATCATCACATGATATTACAAAATAATCAAGACATCAAATTGCTCAATAATCAACACTTGATATTACAAAATAATCAATACATCAAATTAGTCAATAATCATCACATGATATTACAAAATAATCAAGACATCAAATTGCTCAATAATCAACACTTGATATTACAAAATAATCAATACATCAAATTACTCAATAATCAACACTTAATATTACAAAATAATCAAGACATCAAATTGCTCAATAATCAACACTTGATATTACAAAATAATCAATACATCAAGTTACTCAATAATCAACAATTAGTATTACAAAATAATCAATACATCAAATTGCTCAATAATCAACACTTAATATTACAAAATAATCAAGACATCAAATTGCTCAAAAATCAACACTTAATACTACAAAATAATCAAGACATCAAATTGCTCAATAATCAACACTTAATATTACAAAATAATCAATACATCAAATTACAAAATAATCAACATTATCGTTTTACTTACTTAATACTCCATCTAGATTGTGTCCATGGAAACAACTGAGATATATTTTTGGAAAATAATTTTGTTTTATGTGTAAATATAGAAGATCACAAATAAGTATATCGGTTTGGTATTGTTTGAATTTCGCGCAAAGCTACATGAGGGATATCTGTGTTAGCCGTCCCTAATTTAGTAGTGTAAGAATAGAGGGAAGGCAGCTAGTCATCACCGCCATCTCTTGAGCCAACTCTTTCACCATTATAACGCTCCCACGACTGAAAGGGCGAGCATGTTCGGTGTGACGGGGTTCGAACCTGCAACCCTCAGATTTTACGAGTCGTGTGCCTTAACCACCTGGCTATGCTGGGCCGAGTTTATCGGACGTAGTTTACTAATTTACTTTATTTGTGAATAATAGTACATCGCATCCTGGCACGTGATAATGAACATTCAAATTCAAGGCTACTGAACAGCTCGTGCACGGTAAGAAGAACTTTGACTAATCATTAATTAATTCATATAAGTCCAACATATAACCTACTATTTAAGATACCTCCAATATTGATAGAAAACACTTCTATCTACCACAGGTTTAGTGTCAGTTTACCTTACTCACAGTATAGGTATATATATATATAATACTCAGCGAATTATTATACCTATCTAGTATTAAATAGAACTGGTTTAATAAAATATATATTATATTCTTACTCACAGTTATTCTCTATTGATCATCAGCTATATTCCTTCACGGATAGCGTTATTTTAGGCCGTAATCCCAATAATATCTCCAGAGGTTGGGCCAGCTTTGGAGATTTACCTTAGCTCTTAATCTCAACATTAGGCTAAAAATGCGAAGTAATAAACAACAAATTGAGGATAATTGATAAAAGATATATTACACACCCTTATCATTTCTGTTACTAAAATTATATCTCAATAACAACTTACACCAGGGTTTACACCAACAAGTAAAGAAAAAACTTAAGAAAACGTTCTTTTACCCGTTGGTCAAACAAAGATTCGAAAGTCTACTTATTTTAGAAAACCATGAAGTGAATAACTTTAAATTATTATAGTAGTTTTTAAAGCAGTTAACTAATTCCAACGATTAATATATGACCAAAATTACAACATAAAAAATTTGAGCTAATAGGGAGGCTTCTGATGAACAGAGTAAGTAGCAATGACAGTAAGTACAGTTCTCTTGGTAACTCTTGTCAGTCGTGCACATTTCTCATAGTTTAATATAACGAAATCTCTATTCATTTCCACCAGGCCTAGGTGTTCTGAGTGTAAGGAAACTGAATTAGTTGTGTGTGGGACAATAACATGTAACCAAGAATACAGATAACACAACATCTTTCGGATACGTTTTTCATTAGCATTTTAAGAAGATTTACTATGGGTGATATGATTCACCATATCTCGTTCGCAGTAATAATCAGACGCGAGATGAGTACGTCAGAACAATGCCGTTCTTGTATTTATAGAATTAAGGAGAACAAATTTTGGAATGGTAGCACCATCAACTGTAACAATACAAAATATCATGTTACACCTGTAACAATACAAAATATCATGTTACAACTGTAACAATACAAAATATCATGTTACAACTGTAACAATACAAAATATCATGTTACACCTGTAACAATACAAAATATCATGTTACAACTGTAACAATACAAAATATCATGTTACACCTGTAACAATACAAAATATCATGTTACACTTAGAATAAATATTGAAAAGACAAAACTAATATTATTTAGTTATTTGTCTGATCGTGTCAGATTCAAGTATGCTTAATTGTCTGATCATGTCAGATACAAGTATGCTTGTTTGTCTGATCATGTCAGATACAAGTATGCTTGTTTGTCTGATCATGTCAGATACAAGTATGCTTGTTTGTCTTATCATGTCAGATTCAAGTATGCTTGTTTGTCTTATCATGTCAGATTCAAGTATGCTTGTTTGTCTGATCATGTCAGATACAAGTATGCTTGTTTGTCTTATCATGTCAGATTCAAGTATGCTTGTTTGTCTGATCATGTCAGATACAAGTATGCTTGTTTGTCTTATCATGTCAGATACAAGTATGCTTGTTTGTCTGATCATGTCAGATACAAGTATGCTTGTTTGTCTGATCATGTCAGATACAAGTATGCTTGTTTGTCTTATCATGTCAGATACAAATATGCTTGTTTGTCTTATCATGTCAGATACAAGTATGCTTGTTTGTCTGATCATGTCAGATACAAGTATGCTTGTTTGTCTGATCATGTCAGATACAAGTATGCTTGTTTGTCTTATCATGTCAGATACAAGTATGCTTGTTTGTCTTATCATGTCAGATACAAGTATGCTTATTTGTCTCATTAAGTCAGGTACGATTATGATCGTCTTATGACCAATCAGGTACAGGTCCATTTGTTTGTTCGACCAAGTAGACGTTTCGAACAAGTAAAGAAACTTTATAGCAACACTAGTTGTTGTTGTTTTTTCAGTTTAGGACATACAACACAAAGTTGAGTTTGTTTTAAGCTACTTAACGACAGCCCATGTGATAAACTGTGAATGTTCTTGTTATTTCAGTAATATAAGTAGTTTTGAGTAAAGTTGAGATGTTATTTTACCAACTGTTTGTCTTCTGATCACATTTCTCAACACGATTTCTTCAAAGAACCAGAGGAGAACGGAAACCTCGACATGCAGTGTAAACATTACACTGACTTGACCATATTGTAACACACAAGTGATACACATATTTGTTGTTTAATACACATACTAGTACTTCAGTTCTCTAGTGTAGACATTACACTGACTTGACCATATTGTAACACACAAGTGATACACATATTTGTTGTTTAATACACATACTAGTACTTCAGTTCTCTAGTGTAAACATTACACTGACTTGACCATATTGTAACACACAAGTGATACACATATTTGTTGTTTAATACACATACTAGTACTTCAGTTCTCTAGTGAAATTCTCTTATCTCCAGGTAACAATCTTAAAAAAAGCATGACTTATTTTCATTCGTCAATTGAACATAGCTATTTTTTTCTTAAGGTACTCGTTTATAACTTACCAAAATATATTTCACCCAAAATATTATTTGTGAAATTTGGGCCTGTCCAAGTAAGTTTGTTCGTTTTGAATTTCGCACAAAGTTACTCGAGGGCTATCTGCGCTAGCCGTTCCTAATTTAGCAGTGTAAAACTAGAGGGAAGGCAGCTAGTCATCACCGCCGACCGCCAACTCTTGGGCTACTCTGTTACCAACGAATAGTGGGATTGATCGCACATTATAACGCCCCACGGCTGGGAGGGCATATGTTTGGTACGAGCGGAATCAGAACCCGCGACCCTCGGACTACGAGTCGAATGTCTTAATACACTTGGCCATGCCGGGCCGTTCAAGTAAGTAACTGAAGACAGACATATTGTTTTAAGTAACTAAAGACTGACACATTGTTTTAAGTAACTAAAGACTGACATATTGTTTTCACCGTATTTTCATAATTCATACAATGGCTACTTTTTCTAACTGGGTTAATTAATTTAATTGTCACTTTTATAAAACAACCGTAGAAATAAAATGCGTAGAAAGTAATTCTTTAATATGTATATCAACAAACAGATGAAATAAAAA
>NC_134833.1:9003368-9070842 GCF_004210375.1 Tachypleus tridentatus
TCATGTTTACTGATGATAACTACACCAGTTATGTTTACTGATGATAACTACACCAGTCATGTTTACTGATGATAACTACACCAGTCATGTTTACTGATGATAACTACACCAGTCATGTTTACTGATGATACACTAGTCGTGTTTTTGATGATGTAACTACACCAGTCATGTTTACTGATGATAACTACACCAGTTGTCATGTTTACTGATGATAACTACACCAGTCATGTTTACTGATGATAACTACACCAGTCGTGTTTACTGATGATAACTACACCAGGTGTGTTTACTGATGATAACTACACTAGTCACGTTTACTGATGATTTACTGTTTTTGATGATAACTACACATTAGTCAGTGTTTACTGATGATAACTACACCAGTCATGTTTACTGATGATAACTACACCACCAGTCATGTTTACTGATGATAACTACACCAGTCTTGTTTACTGATGATAACTACATTAGTCATGTTTACTGATGATAACATACACTGGTCATGTTTATTGATGATAACTACACCAGTCATGTTTACTGATGATAACTACACCAGTCATGTTTACTGATATGATAACTACACCAGTCTTGTTTACTGATGATAACTACATTAGTCATGTTTACTGATGATAACTACACCAGTCATGTTTACTGATGATAACTACACCAGTCATGTTTACTGATGATAACTACACCAGTCATGTTTACTGATGATAACTACACCAGTCGTGTTTACTGATGATAACTACACCAGTCATGTTTACTGATGATAACTACACCAGTCATGTTTACTGATGATAACTACACCAGTCATGTTTACTGATGATAACTACCCAGTCATGTTTACTGATGATAACTACACCAGTCATGTTTACTGATGATAACTACACCAGTCGTGTTTATTGATGATAACTACAGTCCTGAGATAACTACACCAGTCTTGTTTACTGATTTAACTACACCAGTCATGTTTACTGATGATAACTACACCAGTCATGTTTTACTGATGATAACTACACCAGTCATGTTTACTGATGATAACTACACCAGTCATGTTTACTGATGATAACTACACCAGTCATGTTTACTGATGATAACTACACCAGTCATGTTTACTGATGATAACTACACCAGTCATGTTTACTGATGATAACTACACCAGTCATGTTTACTGATGATAACTACACCAGTCATGTTTACTGATGATAACTACACCAGTCATGTTTACTGATGATAACTACACCAGTCATGTTTACTGATGATAACTACACCAGTCATGTTTACTGATGATAACTACACCAGTCATGTTTACTGATGATAACTACACCAGTCATGTTTACTGATGATAACTACACCAGTCATGTTTACTGATGATAACTACACCAGTCTTGTTTACTGATGATAACTACACCAGTCATGTTTACTGATGATAACTACACCAGTCATGTTTACTGATGATAACTACACCAGTCATGTTTACTGATGATAACTACACCAGTCATGTTTACTGATGATAACTACACCAGTCATGTTTACTGATGATAACTACACCAGTCATGTTTACTGATGATAACTACACCAGTCATGTTTACTGATGATAACTACACCAGTCTTGTTTACTGATGATAACTACACAGTCATGTTTACTGATGATAACTACACAGTCATGTTTACAGTGTTTACTGATGATAACTACACCAGTCATGTTTACTGATGATAACTACACCAGTCATGTTTACTGATGATAACTACACCAGTCATGTTTACTGATGATAACTACACCAGTCATGTTTACTGATGATAACTACACCAGTCATGTTTACTGATGATAACTACACCAGTCATGTTTACTGATGATAACTACACCAGTCATGTTTACTGATGATAACTACACCAGTCATGTTTACTGATGATAACTACACCAGTCATGTTTACTGATGATAACTACACCAGTCATGTTTACTGATGATAACTACACCAGTCATGTTTACTGATGATAACTACACCAGTCTGTGTGTTTATTGATGATAACTACACCAGTCATGTTTACTGATGATAACTACACCAGTCATGTTTACTGATGATAACTACACCAGTCATGTTTACTGATGATAACTACACCAGTCTTGTTTACTGATGATAACTACGTTAGTCATGTTTACTGATGATAACTACCCCAGTCATGTTTACTGATGATAACTACACCAGTCATGTTTACTGATGATAACTACACCAGTCATGTTTACTGATGATAACTACACCAGTCATGTTTACTGATGATAACTACACCAGTCATGTTTTACTGATGATAACTACACCAGTCATGTTTACTGATGATAACTACACCAGTCATGTTTACTGATGATAACTACACCAGTCATGTTTACTGATGATAACTACACCAGTCATGTTTACTGATGATAACTACACCAGTCATGTTTACTGATGATAACTACACCAGTCATGTTTACTGATGATAACTACACCAGTCATGTTTACTGATGATAACTACACCAGTCATGTTTACTGATGATAACTACACCAGTCATGTTTACTGATGATAACTACACCAGTCATGTTTACTGATGATAACTACACCAGTCATGTTTACTGATGATAACTACACCAGTCATGTTTACTGATGATAACTACACCAGTCATGTTTACTGATGATAACTACACCAGTCATGTTTACTGATGATAACTACACCAGTCATGTTTACTGATGATAACTACACCAGTCATGTTTACTGATGATAACTACACCAGTCATGTTTACTGATGATAACTACACCAGTCATGTTTACTGATGATAACTACACCAGTCATGTTTACTGATGATAACTACACCAGTCATGTTTACTGATGATAACTACACCAGTCTTGTTTACTGATGATAACTACACCAGTCATGTTTACTGATGATAACTACACCAGTCATGTTTACTGATGATAACTACACCAGTCATGTTTACTGATGATAACTACACCAGTCATGTTTACTGATGATAACTACACCAGTCATGTTTACTGATGATAACTACACCAGTCATGTTTACTGATGATAACTACACCAGTCATGTTTACTGATGATAACTACACCAGTCATGTTTACTGATGATAACTACACCAGTCATGTTTACTGATGATAACTACACCAGTCATGTTTACTGATGATAACTACACCAGTCATGTTTACTGATGATAACTACACCAGTCATGTTTACTGATGATAACTACACCAGTCATGTTTACTGATGATAACTACACCAGTCATGTTTACTGATGATAACTACACCAGTCATGTTTACTGATGATAACTACACCAGTCATGTTTACTGATGATAACTACACCAGTCATGTTTACTGATGATAACTACACCAGTCATGTTTACTGATGATAACTACACCAGTCTTGTTTACTGATGATAACTACACCAGTCATGTTTACTGATGATAACTACACCAGTCATGTTTACTGATGATAACTACACCAGTCATGTTTACTGATGATAACTACACCAGTCATGTTTACTGATGATAACTACACCAGTCATGTTTACTGATGATAACTACACCAGTCATGTTTACTGATGATAACTACACCAGTCATGTTTACTGATGATAACTACACCAGTCATGTTTACTGATGATAACTACACCAGTCATGTTTACTGATGATAACTACACCAGTCATGTTTACTGATGATAACTACACCAGTCATGTTTACTGATGATAACTACACCAGTCATGTTTACTGATGATAACTACAGTCATGTTTACTGATGATTTACTGATGATAACTACACCAGTCATGTTTACTGATGATAACTACACCAGTCATGTTTACTGATGATAACTACACCAGTCATGTTTACTGATGATAACTACACCAGTCATGTTTACTGATGATAACTACACCAGTCATGTTTACTGATGATAACTACACCAGTCATGTTTACTGATGATAACTACACCAGTCATGTTTACTGATGATAACTACACCAGTCTTGTTTACTGATGATAACTACACCAGTCATGTTTACTGATGATAACTACACCAGTCATGTTTACTGATGATAACTACACCAGTCATGTTTACTGATGATAACTACACCAGTCTTGTTTACTGATGATAACTACACCAGTCATGTTTACTGATGATAACTACACCAGTCATGTTTACTGATGATAACTACACCAGTCATGTTTACTGATGATAACTACACCAGTCATGTTTACTGATGATAACTACACCAGTCATGTTTACTGATGATAACTACACCAGTCATGTTTACTGATGATAACTACACCAGTCATGTTTACTGATGATAACTACACCAGTCATGTTTACTGATGATAACTACACCAGTCATGTTTACTGATGATAACTACACCAGTCATGTTTACTGATGATAACTACACCAGTCATGTTTACTGATGATAACTACACCAGTCATGTTTACTGATGATAACTACACCAGTCATGTTTACTGATGATAACTACACCAGTCATGTTTACTGATGATAACTACACCAGTCATGTTTGCTGAGTCATGTTTACTGATGATAACTACACCAGTCATGTTTACTGATGATAACTACACCAGTCATGTTTACTGATGATAACTACACCAGTCATGTTTACTGATGATAACTACACCAGTCATGTTTACTGATGATAACTACACCAGTCATGTTTACTGATGATAACTACACCAGTCATGTTTACTGATGATAACTACACCAGTCATGTTTACTGATGATAACTACACCAGTCATGTTTACTGATGATAACTACACCAGTCATGTTTACTGATGATAACTACACCAGTCATGTTTACTGATGATAACTACACCAGTCATGTTTACTGATGATAACTACACCAGTCATGTTTACTGATGATAACTACACCAGTCATGTTTACTGATGATAACTACACCAGTCATGTTTACTGATGATAACTACACCAGTCATGTTTACTGATGATAACTACACCAGTCATGTTTACTGATGATAACTACACCAGTCATGTTTACTGATGATAACTACACCAGTCATGTTTACTGATGATAACTACACCAGTCATGTTTACTGATGATAACTACACCAGTCATGTTTACTGATGATAACTACACCAGTCATGTTTACTGATGATAACTACACCAGTCATGTTTACTGATGATAACTACACCAGTCATGTTTACTGATGATAACTACACCAGTCATGTTTACTGATGATAACTACACCAGTCATGTTTACTGATGATAACTACACCAGTCATGTTTACTGATGATAACTACACCAGTCATGTTTACTGATGATAACTACACCAGTCATGTTTACTGATGATAACTACACCAGTCATGTTTACTGATGATAACTACACCAGTCATGTTTACTGATGATAACTACACCAGTCATGTTTACTGATGATAACTACACCAGTCATGTTTACTGATGATAACTACACCAGTCATGTTTACTGATGATAACTACACCAGTCATGTTTACTGATGATAACTACACCAGTCATGTTTACTGATGATAACTACACCAGTCATGTTTACTGATGATAACTACACCAGTCATGTTTACTGATGATAACTACACCAGTCATGTTTACTGATGATAACTACACCAGTCATGTTTACTGATGATAACTACACCAGTCATGTTTACTGATGATAACTACACAGTCTTGTTTTGATGATCACACCAGTCTGATAATGTTTACTGATGATAACTACACCAGTCATGTTTACTGATGATAACTACACCAGTCATGTTTACTGATGATAACTACACCAGTCATGTTTACTGATGATAACTACACCAGTCTTGTTTACTGATGATAACTACACCAGTCATGTTTACTGATGATAACTACACCAGTCATGTTTACTGATGATAACTACACCAGTCATGTTTACTGATGATAACTACACCAGTCATGTTTACTGATGATAACTACACCAGTCATGTTTACTGATGATAACTACACCAGTCATGTTTACTGATGATAACTACACCAGTCATGTTTACTGATGATAACTACACCAGTCATGTTTACTGATGATAACTACACCAGTCATGTTTACTGATGATAACTACACCAGTCATGTTTACTGATGATAACTACACCAGTCATGTTTACTGATGATAACTACACCAGTCATGTTTACTGATGATAACTACACCAGTCATGTTTACTGATGATAACTACACCAGTCATGTTTACTGATGATAACTACACCAGTCATGTTTACTGATGATAACTACACCAGTCATGTTTACTGATGATAACTACACCAGTCATGTTTACTGATGATAACTACACCAGTCATGTTTACTGATGATAACTACACCAGTCATGTTTACTGATGATAACTACACCAGTCATGTTTACTGATGATAACTACACCAGTCATGTTTACTGATGATAACTACACCAGTCATGTTTACTGATGATAACTACACCAGTCATGTTTACTGATGATAACTACACCAGTCATGTTTACTGATGATAACTACACCAGTCATGTTTACTGATGATAACTACACCAGTCATGTTTACTGATGATAACTACACCAGTCATGTTTACTGATGATAACTACACCAGTCATGTTTACTGATGATAACTACACCAGTCATGTTTACTGATGATAACTACACCAGTCATGTTTACTGATGATAACTACACCAGTCATGTTTACTGATGATAACTACACCAGTCATGTTTACTGATGATAACTACACCAGTCATGTTTACTGATGATAACTACACCAGTCATGTTTACTGATGATAACTACACCAGTCATGTTTACTGATGATAACTACACCAGTCATGTTTACTGATGATAACTACACCAGTCATGTTTACTGATGATAACTACACCAGTCATGTTTACTGATGATAACTACACCAGTCATGTTTACTGATGATAACTACACCAGTCATGTTTACTGATGATAACTACACCAGTCATGTTTACTGATGATAACTACACCAGTCATGTTTACTGATGATAACTACACCAGTCATGTTTACTGATGATAACTACACCAGTTATGTTTACTGATGATAACTACACCAGTCTTGTTTACTGATGATAACTACGTTAGTCATGTTTACTGATGATAACTACACCAGTCATGTTTACTGATGATAACTACACCAGTCATGTTTACTGATGATAACTACACCAGTCATGTTTACTGATGATAACTACACCAGTCATGTTTACTGATGATAACTACACCAGTCATGTTTACTGATGATAACTACACCAGTCATGTTTACTGATGATAACTACACCAGTCATGTTTACTGATGATAACTACACCAGTCATGTTTACTGATGATAACTACACCAGTCATGTTTACTGATGATAACTACACCAGTCATGTTTACTGATGATAACTACACCAGTCATGTTTACTGATGATAACTACACCAGTCATGTTTACTGATGATAACTACACCAGTCATGTTTACTGATGATAACTACACCAGTCATGTTTACTGATGATAACTACACCAGTCATGTTTACTGATGATAACTACACCAGTCATGTTTACTGATGATAACTACACCAGTCATGTTTACTGATGATAACTACACCAGTCATGTTTACTGATGATAACTACACCAGTCATGTTTACTGATGATAACTACACCAGTCATGTTTACTGATGATAACTACACCAGTCATGTTTACTGATGATAACTACACCAGTCATGTTTACTGATGATAACTACACCAGGTGTGTTTACTGATGATAACTACACCAGTCATGTTTACTGATAATAACTACACCACTCTTGTTTACTGATGATAACTACATTAGTCATGTTTACTGATGATAACTACACCAGTCATGTTTACTGATGATAACTACACCAGTCATGTTTACTGATGATAACTACACCAGTCTTGTTTACTGATGATAATTACACTAGTCGTGTTTATTGATGATAACTACACCAGTCATGTTACTGATGATAACTACACCATGTTTACTGATAATAACTACACCAGTCATGTTTACTGATGATAACTACACCAGTCATGTTTACTGATGATAACTACACCAGTCTTGTTTACTGATGATAACTACGTTAGTCATGTTTACTGATGATAACTACACCAGTCGTGTTTACTGATGATAACTACACCAGTCATGTTTACTGATGATAACTACACCAGTCATGTTTACTGATGATAACTACACCAGTCATGTTTACTGATGATAACTACACCAGTCTTGTTTACTGATGATAACTACACCAGTCATGTTTACTGATGATAACTACACTAGTCGTGTTTACTGATGATAACTACACCAGTCATGTTTACTGATGATAACTACACCAGTTATGTTTACTGATGATAACTACACCAGTCTTGTTTACTGATGATAACTACACCAGTCATGTTTACTGATGATAACTACACCAGTCATGTTTACTGATGATAACTACACCAGTCATGTTTACTGATGATAACTACACCAGTCATGTTTACTGATGATAACTACACCAGTCATGTTTACTGATGATAACTACACCAGTCATGTTTACTGATGATAACTACACCAGTCATGTTTACTGATGATAACTACACCAGTCATGTTTACTGATGATAACTACACCAGTCATGTTTACTGATGATAACTACACCAGTCATGTTTACTGATGATAACTACACCAGTCATGTTTACTGATGATAACTACACCAGTCATGTTTACTGATGATAACTACACCAGTCATGTTTACTGATGATAACTACACCAGTCATGTTTACTGATGATAACTACACCAGTCATGTTTACTGATGATAACTACACCAGTCATGTTTACTGATGATAACTACACCAGTCATGTTTACTGATGATAACTACACCAGTCATGTTTACTGATGATAACTACACCAGTCATGTTTACTGATGATAACTACACCAGTCATGTTTACTGATGATAACTACACCAGTCATGTTTACTGATGATAACTACACCAGTCATGTTTACTGATGATAACTACACCAGTCATGTTTACTGATGATAACTACACCAGTCATGTTTACTGATGATAACTACACCAGTCATGTTTACTGATGATAACTACACCAGTCATGTTTACTGATGATAACTACACCAGTCATGTTTACTGATGATAACTACACCAGTCATGTTTACTGATGATAACTACACCAGTCATGTTTACTGATGATAACTACACCAGTCTTGTTTACTGATGATAACTACACCAGTCATGTTTACTGATGATAACTACACCAGTCATGTTTACTGATGATAACTACACCAGGTGTGTTTACTGATGATAACTACACCAGTCATGTTTACTGATGATAACTACAACAGTCATGTTTACTGATGATAACTACACCAGTCTTGTTTACTGTTGATAACTACACCAGTCTTGTTTACTGATGATAACTACACCAGTCATGTTTACTGATGATAACTACACCAGTCATGTTTACTGATGATAACTACACCAGTCATGTTTACTGATGATAACTACACCAGTCATGTTTACTGATGATAACTACACCAGTCATGTTTACTGATGATAACTACACCAGTCATGTTTACTGATGATAACTACACCAGTCATGTTTACTGATGATAACTACACCAGTCATGTTTACTGATGATAACTACACCAGTCATGTTTACTGATGATAACTACACCAGTCATGTTTACTGATGATAACTACACCAGTCATGTTTACTGATGATAACTACACCAGTCTTGTTTACTGATGATAACTACACCAGTCATGTTTACTGATGATAACTACACCAGTCATGTTTACTGATGATAACTACACCAGTCATGTTTACTGATGATAACTACACCAGTCATGTTTACTGATGATAACTACACCAGTCATGTTTACTGATGATAACTACACCAGTCATGTTTACTGATGATAACTACACCAGTCATGTTTACTGATGATAACTACACCAGTCATGTTTACTGATGATAACTACACCAGTCATGTTTACTGATGATAACTACACCAGTCATGTTTACTGATGATAACTACACCAGTCATGTTTACTGATGATAACTACACCAGTCATGTTTACTGATGATAACTACACCAGTCATGTTTACTGATGATAACTACACCAGTCATGTTTACTGATGATAACTACACCAGTCATGTTTACTGATGATAACTACACCAGTCATGTTTACTGATGATAACTACACCAGTCATGTTTACTGATGATAACTACACCAGTCATGTTTACTGATGATAACTACACCAGTCATGTTTACTGATGATAACTACACAGTCAGTTACTGATGATAACTACACAGTCATGTTTACTGATGATAACTACACCAGTCATGTTTACTGATGATAACTACACCAGTCATGTTTACTGATGATAACTACACCAGTCATGTTTACTGATGATAACTACACCAGTCATGTTTACTGATGATAACTACACCAGTCATGTTTACTGATGATAACTACACCAGTCATGTTTACTGATGATAACTACACCAGTCATGTTTACTGATGATAACTACACCAGTCATGTTTACTGATGATAACTACACCAGTATGTTTACTGATGATAACTACACCAGTCATGTTTACTGATGATAACTACACCAGTCATGTTTACTGATGATAACTACACCAGTCATGTTTACTGATGATAACTACACCAGTCATGTTTACTGATGATAACTACACCAGTCATGTTTACTGATGATAACTACACCAGTCATGTTTACTGATGATAACTACACCAGTCATGTTTACTGATGATAACTACACCAGTCATGTTTACTGATGATAACTACACCAGTCATGTTTACTGATGATAACTACACCAGTCATGTTTACTGATGATAACTACACCAGTCATGTTTACTGATGATAACTACACCAGTCAGTGTTTACTGATGATAACTACACCAGTCATGTTTACTGATGATAACTACACCAGTCATGTTTACTGATGATAACTACACCAGTCATGTTTACTGATGATAACTACACCAGTCATGTTTACTGATGATAACTACACCAGTCATGTTTACTGATGATAACTACACCAGTCATGTTTACTGATGATAACTACACCAGTCATGTTTACTGATGATAACTACACCAGTCATGTTTACTGATGATAACTACACCAGTCATGTTTACTGATGATAACTACACCAGTCATGTTTACTGATGATAACTACACCAGTCATGTTTACTGATGATAACTACACCAGTCATGTTTACTGATGATAACTACACCAGTCATGTTTACTGATGATAACTACACCAGTCATGTTTACTGATGATAACTACACCAGTCATGTTTACTGATGATAACTACACCAGTCATGTTTACTGATGATAACTACACCAGTCATGTTTACTGATGATAACTACACCAGTCATGTTTACTGATGATAACTACACCAGTCATGTTTACTGATGATAACTACACCAGTCATGTTTACTGATGATAACTACACCAGTCATGTTTACTGATGATAACTACACCAGTCATGTTTACTGATGATAACTACACCAGTCATGTTTACTGATGATAACTACACCAGTCATGTTTACTGATGATAACTACACCAGTCATGTTTACTGATGATAACTACACCAGTCATGTTTACTGATGATAACTACACCAGTCATGTTTACTGATGATAACTACACCAGTCATGTTTACTGATGATAACTACACCAGTCATGTTTACTGATGATAACTACACCAGTCATGTTTACTGATGATAACTACACCAGTCATGTTTACTGATGATAACTACACCAGTCATGTTTACTGATGATAACTACACCAGTCATGTTTACTGATGATAACTACACCAGTCATGTTTACTGATGATAACTACACCAGTCATGTTTACTGATGATAACTACACCAGTCATGTTTACTGATGATAACTACACCAGTCATGTTTACTGATGATAACTACACCAGTCATGTTTACTGATGATAACTACACCAGTCATGTTTACTGATGATAACTACACCAGTCATGTTTACTGATGATAACTACACCAGTCATGTTTACTGATGATAACTACACCAGTCATGTTTACTGATGATAACTACACCAGTCATGTTTACTGATGATAACTACACCAGTCATGTTTACTGATGATAACTACACCAGTCATGTTTACTGATGATAACTACACCAGTCATGTTTACTGATGATAACTACACCAGTCATGTTTACTGATGATAACTACACCAGTCATGTTTACTGATGATAACTACACCAGTCATGTTTACTGATGATAACTACACCAGTCATGTTTACTGATGATAACTACACCAGTCATGTTTACTGATGATAACTACACCAGTCATGTTTACTGATGATAACTACACCAGTCATGTTTACTGATGATAACTACACCAGTCATGTTTACTGATGATAACTACACCAGTCATGTTTACTGATGATAACTACACCAGTCATGTTTACTGATGATAACTACACCAGTCATGTTTACTGATGATAACTACACCAGTCATGTTTACTGATGATAACTACACCAGTCATGTTTACTGATGATAACTACACCAGTCATGTTTACTGATGATAACTACACCAGTCATGTTTACTGATGATAACTACACCAGTCATGTTTACTGATGATAACTACACCAGTCATGTTTACTGATGATAACTACACCAGTCATGTTTACTGATGATAACTACACCAGTCATGTTTACTGATGATAACTACACCAGTCATGTTTACTGATGATAACTACACCAGTCATGTTTACTGATGATAACTACACCAGTCATGTTTACTGATGATAACTACACCAGTCATGTTTACTGATGATAACTACACCAGTCATGTTTACTGATGATAACTACACCAGTCATGTTTACTGATGATAACTACACCAGTCATGTTTACTGATGATAACTACACCAGTCATGTTTACTGATGATAACTACACCAGTCATGTTTACTGATGATAACTACACCAGTCATGTTTACTGATGATAACTACACCAGTCATGTTTACTGATGATAACTACACCAGTCATGTTTACTGATGATAACTACACCAGTCATGTTTACTGATGATAACTACACCAGTCATGTTTACTGATGATAACTACACCAGTCATGTTTACTGATGATAACTACACCAGTCATGTTTACTGATGATAACTACACCAGTCATGTTTACTGATGATAACTACACCAGTCATGTTTACTGATGATAACTACACCAGTCATGTTTACTGATGATAACTACACCAGTCATGTTTACTGATGATAACTACACCAGTCATGTTTACTGATGATAACTACACCAGTCATGTTTACTGATGATAACTACACCAGTCATGTTTACTGATGATAACTACACCAGTCATGTTTACTGATGATAACTACACCAGTCATGTTTACTGATGATAACTACACCAGTCATGTTTACTGATGATAACTACACCAGTCATGTTTACTGATGATAACTACACCAGTCATGTTTACTGATGATAACTACACCAGTCATGTTTACTGATGATAACTACACCAGTCATGTTTACTGATGATAACTACACCAGTCATGTTTACTGATGATAACTACACCAGTCATGTTTACTGATGATAACTACACCAGTCATGTTTACTGATGATAACTTACTGATGATAACTACACCAGTCATGTTTACTGATGATAACTACACCAGTCATGTTTACTGATGATAACTAGTCATGTTTACTGATGATAACTACACCAGTCATGTTTACTGATGATAACTACACCAGTCATGTTTACTGATGATAACTACACCAGTCATGTTTACTGATGATAACTACACCAGTCATGTTTACTGATGATAACTACACCAGTCATGTTTACTGATGATAACTACACCAGTCATGTTTACTGATGATAACTACACCAGTCATGTTTACTGATGATAACTACACCAGTCATGTTTACTGATGATAACTACACCAGTCATGTTTACTGATGATAACTACACCAGTCATGTTTACTGATGATAACTACACCAGTCATGTTTACTGATGATAACTACACCAGTCATGTTTACTGATGATAACTACACCAGTCATGTTTACTGATGATAACTACACCAGTCATGTTTACTGATGATAACTACACCAGTCATGTTTACTGATGATAACTACACCAGTCATGTTTACTGATGATAACTACACCAGTCATGTTTACTGACCATGTTTACTGATGATAACTACACCAGTCATGTTTACTGATGATAACTACACCAGTCATGTTTACTGATGATAACTACACCAGTCATGTTTACTGATGATAACTACACCAGTCTTGTTTACTGATGATAACTACACCAGTCATGTTTACTGATGATAACTACACCAGTCATGTTTACTGATGATAACTACACCAGTCATGTTTACTGATGATAACTACACCAGTCATGTTTACTGATGATAACTACACCAGTCATGTTTACTGATGATAACTACACCAGTCATGTTTACTGATGATAACTACACAGTCATGTTTACATGATAACTACACCAGTCATGTTTACTGATGATAACTACACCAGTCATGTTTACTGATGATAACTACACCAGTCATGTTTACTGATGATAACTACACCAGTCATGTTTACTGATGATAACTACACCAGTCATGTTTACTGATGATAACTACACCAGTCATGTTTACTGATGATAACTACACCAGTCATGTTTACTGATGATAACTACACCAGTCATGTTTACTGATGATAACTACACCAGTCATGTTTACTGATGATAACTACACCAGTCATGTTTACTGATGATAACTACACCAGTCATGTTTACTGATGATAACTACACCAGTCATGTTTACTGATGATAACTACACCAGTCATGTTTACTGATGATAACTACACCAGTCATGTTTACTGATGATAACTACACCAGTCATGTTTACTGATGATAACTACACCAGTCATGTTTACTGATGATAACTACACCAGTCTTGTTTACTGATGATAACTACACCAGTCATGTTTACTGATGATAACTACACCAGTCATGTTTACTGATGATAACTACACCAGTCATGTTTACTGATGATAACTACACCAGTCATGTTTACTGATGATAACTACACCAGTCATGTTTACTGATTTACACTGATGATAACTACACCAGTCATGTTTACTGATGATAACTACACCAGTCATGTTTACTGATGATAACTACACCAGTCATGTTTACTGATGATAACTACACCAGTCATGTTTACTGATGATAACTACACCAGTCATGTTTACTGATGATAACTACACCAGTCATGTTTACTGATGATAACTACACCAGTCATGTTTACTGATGATAACTACACCAGTCATGTTTACTGATGATAACTACACCAGTCATGTTTACTGATGATAACTACACCAGTCATGTTTACTGATGATAACTACACCAGTCATGTTTACTGATGATAACTACACCAGTCATGTTTACTGATGATAACTACACCAGTCATGTTTACTGATGATAACTACACAGTCAGTGATAACTGTTTACTGATGATAACTACACCAGTCATGTTTACTGATGATAACTACACCAGTCATGTTTACTGATGATAACTACACCAGTCATGTTTACTGATGATAACTACACCAGTCATGTTTACTGATGATAACTACACCAGTCATGTTTACTGATGATAACTACACCAGTCATGTTTACTGATGATAACTACACCAGTCATGTTTACTGATGATAACTACACCAGTCATGTTTACTGATGATAACTACACCAGTCATGTTTACTGATGATAACTACACCAGTCATGTTTACTGATGATAACTACACCAGTCATGTTTACTGATGATAACTACACCAGTCATGTTTACTGATGATAACTACACCAGTCATGTTTACTGATGATAACTACACCAGTCATGTTTACTGATGATAACTACACCAGTCATGTTTACTGATGATAACTACACCAGTCATGTTTACTGATGATAACTACACCAGTCATGTTTACTGATGATAACTACACCAGTCATGTTTACTGATGATAACTACACCAGTCATGTTTACTGATGATAACTACACCAGTCATGTTTACTGATGATAACTACACCAGTCATGTTTACTGATGATAACTACACCAGTCATGTTTACTGATGATAACTACACCAGTCATGTTTACTGATGATAACTACACCAGTCATGTTTACTGATGATAACTACACCAGTCATGTTTACTGATGATAACTACACCAGTCATGTTTACTGATGATAACTACACCAGTCATGTTTACTGATGATAACTACACCAGTCATGTTTACTGATGATAACTACACCAGTCATGTTTACTGATGATAACTACACCAGTCATGTTTACTGATGATAACTACACCAGTCATGTTTACTGATGATAACTACACCAGTCATGTTTACTGATGATAACTACACCAGTCATGTTTACTGATGATAACTACACCAGTCATGTTTACTGATGATAACTACACCAGTCATGTTTACTGATGATAACTACACCAGTCATGTTTACTGATGATAACTACACCAGTCATGTTTACTGATGATAACTACACCAGTCATGTTTACTGATGATAACTACACCAGTCATGTTTACTGATGATAACTACACCAGTCATGTTTACTGATGATAACTACACCAGTCATGTTTACTGATGATAACTACACCAGTCATGTTTACTGATGATAACTACACCAGTCATGTTTACTGATGATAACTACACCAGTCATGTTTACTGATGATAACTACACCAGTCATGTTTACTGATGATAACTACACCAGTCATGTTTACTGATGATAACTACACATGTTTACAGTCATGTTTACTGATGATAACTACACCAGTCATGTTTACTGATGATAACTACACCAGTCATGTTTACTGATGATAACTACACCAGTCATGTTTACTGATGATAACTACACCAGTCATGTTTACTGATGATAACTACACCAGTCATGTTTACTGATGATAACTACACCAGTCATGTTTACTGATGATAACTACACCAGTCATGTTTACTGATGATAACTACACAGTCATGTCTGATGATAACTACACCAGTCATGTTTACTGATGATAACTACACCAGTCATGTTTACTGATGATAACTACACCAGTCATGTTTACTGATGATAACTACACCAGTCATGTTTACTGATGATAACTACACCAGTCATGTACTGATGATAACTACACCAGTCATGTTTACTGATGATAACTACACCAGTCATGTTTACTGATGATAACTACACCAGTCATGTTTACTGATGATAACTACACCAGTCATGTTTACTGATGATAACTACACCAGTCATGTTTACTGATGATAACTACACCAGTCATGTTTACTGATGATAACTACACCAGTCATGTTTACTGATGATAACTACACCAGTCATGTTTACTGATGATAACTACACCAGTCATGTTTACTGATGATAACTACACCAGTCATGTTTACTGATGATAACTACACCAGTCATGTTTACTGATGATAACTACACCAGTCATGTTTACTGATGATAACTACACCAGTCATGTTTACTGATGATAACTACACCAGTCATGTTTACTGATGATAACTACACCAGTCATGTTTACTGATGATAACTACACCAGTCATGTTTACTGATGATAACTACACCAGTCATGTTTACTGATGATAACTACACCAGTCATGTTTACTGATGATAACTACACCAGTCATGTTTACTGATGATAACTACACAGTCATGTTTACTGATGATAACTACACCAGTCATGTTTACTGATGATAACTACACCAGTCATGTTTACTGATGATAACTACACCAGTCATGTTTACTGATGATAACTACACCAGTCATGTTTACTGATGATAACTACACCAGTCATGTTTACTGATGATAACTACACCAGTCATGTTTACTGATGATAACTACACCAGTCATGTTTACTGATGATAACTACACCAGTCATGTTTACTGATGATAACTACACCAGTCATGTTTACTGATGATAACTACACCAGTCATGTTTACTGATGATAACTACACCAGTCATGTTTACTGATGATAACTACACCAGTCATGTTTACTGATGATAACTACACCAGTCATGTTTACTGATGATAACTACACCAGTCATGTTTACTGATGATAACTACACCAGTCATGTTTACTGATGATAACTACACCAGTCATGTTTACTGATGATAACTACACCAGTCATGTTTACTGATGATAACTACACCAGTCATGTTTACTGATGATAACTACACCAGTCATGTTTACTGATGATAACTACACCAGTCATGTTTACTGATGATAACTACACCAGTCATGTTTACTGATGATAACTACACCAGTCATGTTTACTGATGATAACTACACCAGTCATGTTTACTGATGATAACTACACCAGTCATGTTTACTGATGATAACTACACCAGTCATGTTTACTGATGATAACTACACCAGTCATGTTTACTGATGATAACTACACCAGTCATGTTTACTGATGATAACTACACCAGTCATGTTTACTGATGATAACTACACCAGTCATGTTTACTGATGATAACTACACCAGTCATGTTTACTGATGATAACTACACATGTTTACTGATGATAACTACACCAGTCATGTTTACTGATGATAACTACACCAGTCATGTTTACTGATGATAACTACACCAGTCATGTTTACTGATGATAACTACACCAGTCATGTTTACTGATGATAACTACACCAGTCATGTTTACTGATGATAACTACACCAGTCATGTTTACTGATGATAACTACACCAGTCATGTTTACTGATGATAACTACACCAGTCATGTTTACTGATGATAACTACACCAGTCATGTTTTGATGATAACTGATGATGATACTACACCAGTCATGTTTACTGATGATAACTACACCAGTCATGTTTACTGATGATAACTACACCAGTCATGTTTACTGATGATAACTACACCAGTCATGTTTACTGATGATAACTACACCAGTCATGTTTACTGATGATAACTACACCAGTCATGTTTACTGATGATAACTACACCAGTCATGTTTACTGATGATAACTACACCAGTCATGTTTACTGATGATAACTACACCAGTCATGTTTACTGATGATAACTACACCAGTCATGTTTACTGATGATAACTACACCAGTCATGTTTACTGATGATAACTACACCAGTCATGTTTACTGATGATAACTACACCAGTCATGTTTACTGATGATAACTACACCAGTCATGTTTACTGATGATAACTACACCAGTCATGTTTACTGATGATAACTACACCAGTCATGTTTACTGATGATAACTACACCAGTCATG
Organism: Tachypleus tridentatus; assembly: GCF_004210375.1. Taxonomy (NCBI): domain Eukaryota; kingdom Metazoa; phylum Arthropoda; class Merostomata; order Xiphosura; family Limulidae; genus Tachypleus; species Tachypleus tridentatus. The sequence goes on from NC_134833.1 coordinate 9,022,828, forward strand.
TTTACTGATGATAACTACACCAGTCATGTTTACTGATGATAACTACACCAGTCATGTTTACTGATGATAACTACACCAGTCATGTTTACTGATGATAACTACACCAGTCATGTTTACTGATGATAACTACACCAGTCATGTTTACTGATGATAACTACACCAGTCATGTTTACTGATGATAACTACACCAGTCATGTTTACTGATGATAACTACACCAGTCATGTTTACTGATGATAACTACACCAGTCATGTTTACTGATGATAACTACACCAGTCATGTTTACTGATGATAACTACACCAGTCATGTTTACTGATGATAACTACACCAGTCATGTTTACTGATGATAACTACACCAGTCATGTTTACTGATGATAACTACACAGTCAGTCAGTGTTTACTGATGATAACTACACCAGTCATGTTTACTGATGATAACTACACCAGTCATGTTTACTGATGATAACTACACCAGTCATGTTTACTGATGATAACTACACCAGTCATGTTTACTGATGATAACTACACCAGTCATGTTTACTGATGATAACTACACCAGTCATGTTTACTGATGATAACTACACCAGTCATGTTTACTGATGATAACTACACCAGTCATGTTTACTGATGATAACTACACCAGTCATGTTTACTGATGATAACTACACCAGTCATGTTTACTGATGATAACTACACCAGTCATGTTTACTGATGATAACTACACAGTCAGTCTGATGATAACTACACCATGTTTACTGATGATAACTACACCAGTCATGTTTACTGATGATAACTACACCAGTCATGTTTACTGATGATAACTACACCAGTCATGTTTATTGATGATAACTACTGATGACACCACCAGTCATGTTTACTGATGATAACTACACCAGTCATGTTTACTGATGATAACTACAGTCATGTTTACTGATGATAACTACACCAGTCATGTTTACTGATGATAACTACACCAGTCATGTTTACTGATGATAACTACACAGTCAGTCATGTTTACTGATGATAACTACACCAGTCATGTTTACTGATGATAACTACACCAGTCATGTTTACTGATGATAACTACACCAGTCATGTTTACTGATGATAACTACACCAGTCATGTTTACTGATGATAACTACACCAGTCATGTTTACTGATGATAACTACACCAGTCATGTTTACTGATGATAACTACACCAGTCATGTTTACTGATGATAACTACACCAGTCATGTTTACTGATGATAACTACACCAGTCATGTTTACTGATGATAACTACACCAGTCATGTTTACTGATGATAACTACACCAGTCATGTTTACTGATGATAACTACACCAGTCATGTTTACTGATGATAACTACACCAGTCATGTTTACTGATGATAACTACACCAGTCATGTTTACTGATGATAACTACACCAGTCATGTTTACTGATGATAACTACACCAGTCATGTTTACTGATGATAACTACACCAGTCATGTTTACTGATGATAACTACACCAGTCATGTTTACTGATGATAACTACACCAGTCATGTTTACTGATGATAACTACACCAGTCATGTTTACTGATGATAACTACACCAGTCATGTTTACTGATGATAACTACACCAGTCATGTTTACTGATGATAACTACACCAGTCATGTTTACTGATGATAACTACACCAGTCATGTTTACTGATGATAACTACACCAGTCATGTTTACTGATGATAACTACACCAGTCATGTTTACTGATGATAACTACACCAGTCATGTTTACTGATGATAACTACACCAGTCATGTTTACTGATGATAACTACACCAGTCATGTTTACTGATGATAACTACACTAGTCATGTTTACTGATGATAACTACACCAGTCATGTTTACTGATGATAACTACACCAGTCATGTTTACTGATGATAACTGTGTTTACTGATGATAACTACATGTTTACTGTCAGTGTTTACTGATGATAACTACACCAGTCATGTTTACTGATGATAACTACACAGTCCTGATGATAACTACACCAGTCATGTTTACTGATGATAACTGTTTACTGATGATAACTACACCAGTCATGTTTTGATGATAACTACACCAGATGTTTACTGATGATAACTACACCAGTCATGTTTACTGATGATAACTACACCAGTCATGTTTACTGATGATAACTACACCAGTCATGTTTACTGATGATAACTACACCAGTCATGTTTACTGATGATAACTACACCAGTCATGTTTACTGATGATAACTACACCAGTCATGTTTACTGATGATAACTACACCAGTCATGTTTACTGATGATAACTACACCAGTCATGTTTACTGATGATAACTACACTGATGTCACCAGTCATGTTTACTGATGATAACTACACCAGTCATGTTTACTGATGATAACTACACCAGTCATGTTTACTGATGATAACTACACCAGTCATGTTTACTGATGATAACTACACCAGTCATGTTTACTGATGATAACTACACCAGTCATGTTTACTGATGATAACTACACCAGTCATGTTTACTGATGATAACTACACCAGTCATGTTTACTGATGATAACTAACAGTCACCACTGATGATCAGTGTTGTTTACTGATGATAACTACACCAGTCATGTTTACTGATGATAACTACACCAGTCATGTTTACTGTTTACTGATGATAACTACACAGTCAGTCAGTGTTTACTGATGATAACTACACCAGTCATGTTTACTGATGATAACTACACCAGTCATGTTTACTGATGATAACTACACCAGTCATGTTTACACAGTCATGTTTACTGATGATAACTACACCAGTCATGTTTACTGATGATAACTACACCAGTCATGTTTACTGATGATAACTACACCAGTCATGTTTACTGATGATAACTACACCAGTCATGTTTACTGATGATAACTACACCAGTCATGTTTACTGATGATAACTACACCAGTCATGTTTACTGATGATAACTACACCAGTCATGTTTACTGATGATAACTACACCAGTCATGTTTACTGATGATAACTACACCAGTCATGTTTACTGATGATAACTACACCAGTCATGTTTACTGATGATAACTACACCAGTCATGTTTACTGATGATAACTACACCAGTCATGTTTACTGATGATAACTACACCAGTCATGTTTACTGATGATAACTACACCAGTCATGTTTACTGATGATAACTACACCAGTCATGTTTACTGATGATAACTACACCAGTCATGTTTACTGATGATAACTACACCAGTCATGTCATGTTTACTGATGATAACTACACCAGTCATGTTTACTGATGATAACTACACCAGTCATGTTTACTGATGATAACTACACCAGTCATGTTTACTGATGATAACTACACCAGTCATGTTTACTGATGATAACTACACCAGTCATGTTTACTGATGATAACTACACCAGTCATGTTTACTGATGATAACTACACCAGTCATGATAACTTTACTGATGATAACTACACCAGTCATGTTTACTGATGATAACTACACCAGTCATGTTTACTGATGATAACTACACAGTCATGTTTACTGATGATAACTACACCAGTCATGTTTACTGATGATAACTACACCAGTCATGTTTACTGATGATAACTACACCAGTCATGTTTACTGATGATAACTACACCAGTCATGTTTACTGATGATAACTACACCAGTCATGTTTACTGATGATAACTACACCAGTCATGTTTACTGATGATAACTACACCAGTCATGTTTACTGATGATAACTACACCAGTCATGTTTACTGATGATAACTACACCAGTCATGTTTACTGATGATAACTACACCAGTCATGTTTACTGATGATAACTACACCAGTCATGTTTACTGATGATAACTACACCAGTCATGTTTACTGATGATAACTACACCAGTCATGTTTACTGATGATAACTACACCAGTCTGATGATAACTGTTTACTGATGATAACTACACCAGTCATGTTTACTGATGATTTACTGTTTATGATGATAACTACACAGTCAGTCTGATGTTTACTGATGATAACTACACCAGTCATGTTTACTGATGATAACTACACCAGTCATGTTTACTGATGATAACTACACCAGTCATGTTTACTGATGATAACTACACCAGTCATGTTTACTGATGATAACTACACCAGTCACTGATGATAACTTACTGATGATAACTACACCAGTCATGTTTACTGATGATAACTGATGATAACACCAGTCATGTTTACTGATGATAACTACACCAGTCATGTTTACTGATGATAACTACACCATGTTTACTGATGATAACTACACCAGTCATGTTTACTGATGATAACTACACCAGTCATGTCATGTTTACTGATGATAACTACACAGTCTGATGATAACTACACCAGTCATTTTACTGATGATAACTACACCAGTCATGTTTACTGATGATAACTACACCAGTCATGTTTACTGATGATAACTACACCAGTCATGTTTACTGATGATAACTACACCAGTCATGTTTACTGATGATGATAACTACACCAGTCATGTTTACTGATTTACATGTTTACTGATGATAACTACACCAGTCATGTTTCTGATGTGATTAACTACACCAGTCATGTTTACTGATGATAACTACACCAGTCATGTTTACTGATGATAACTACACCAGTCGTGTTTACTGATGATAACTACACCAGTCATGTTTACTGATGATAACTACACCAGTCATGTTTACTGATGATAACTACACCTGTCATGTTTACTGATGATAACTACACCAGTCATGTTTACTGATGATAACTACACCAGTCATGTTTACTGATGATAACTACACCAGTCATGTTTACTGATGATAACTACACCAGTCATGTTTACTGATGATAACTACACCACACCAGATAACTACACCAGTCATGTTTACTGATGATAACTACACCAGTCATGTTTACTGATGATAACTACACCAGTCATGTTTACTGATGATAACTACACACATGTTTACTGATGTCTGATGATAACTACACCAGTGTGTTTACTGATGATAACTACACCAGTCATGTTTACTGATAATAACTACACCAGTCTTGTTTACTGATGATAACTACACCAGTCATGTTTACTGATGATAACTACACCAGTCTTGTTTACTGATGATAACTACACCAGTCATGTTTACTGATGATAACTACACTAGTCATGTTTACTGATGATAACTACACATGTTTACTGATGATAACAGTCGTGTGATGATTACACCAGTCATGTTTACTGATGATAACTACACCAGTCATGTTTACTGATGATAACTACACCAGTCATGTTTACTGATGATAACTACACCAGTCATGTTTACTGATGATAACTACACCAGTCATGTTTACTGATGATAACTACACCAGTCATGTTTACTGATGATAACTACACCAGTCATGTTTACTGATGATAACTACACCAGTCATGTTTACTGATGATAACTACACCAGTCATGTTTACTGATGATAACTACACCAGTCATGTTTACTGATGATAACTACACCAGTCATGTTTACTGATGATAACTACACCAGTCATGTTTACTGATGATAACTACACCAGTCATGTTTACTGATGATAACTACACCAGTCATGTTTACTGATGATAACTACACCAGTCATGTTTACTGATGATAACTACACCAGTCATGTTTACTGATGATAACTACACCAGTCATGTTTACTGATGATAACTACACCAGTCTTGTTTACTGATGATAACTACACCAGTCATGTTTACTGATGATAACTACACCAGTCATGTTTACTGATGATAACTACACCAGTCATGTTTACTGATGATAACTACACCAGTCATGTTTACTGATGATAACTACACCAGTCATGTTTACTGATGATAACTACACCAGTCAGTGTTTACTGATGATAACTACAGTCCAGTCATGTGTTTACTGATGATAACTACACCAGTCATGTTTACTGATGATAACTACACCAGTCATGTTTACTGATGATAACTACACCAGTCATGTTTACTGATGATAACTACACCAGTCATGTTTACTGATGAGTGTTTACTGATGATAACTACACCAGTCATGTTTACTGATGATAACTACACCAGTCATGTTTACTGATGATAACTACACCAGTCATGTTTACTGATGATAACTACACCAGTCATGTTTACTGATGATAACTACACCAGTCATGTTTACTGATGATAACTACACCAGTCATGTTTACTGATGATAACTACACCAGTCATGTTTACTGATGATAACTACACCAGTGTTTACTGATGATAACTACACCAGTCATGTTTACTGATGATAACTACACCAGTCATGTTTACTGATGATAACTACACCAGTCATGTTTACTGATGATAACTACACCAGTCATGTTTACTGATGATAACTACACCAGTCATGTTTACTGATGATAACTACACCAGTCATGTTTACTGATGATAACTACACCACATGTTTACCAGTCATGTTTACTGATGATAACTACACCAGTCATGTTTACTGATGATAACTACACCAGTCATGTTTACTGATACACCAGTCATGTTTACTGATGATTACACCAGTCATGTTTACTGATGATAACTACACCAGTCTGATGATAACTACACCAGTCATGTTTACTGATGATAACTACACCAGTCATGTTTACTGATGATAACTACACCAGTCATGTTTACATGATAACTACACCAGTCATGTTTACTGATGATAACTACACCAGTCATGTTTACTGATGATAACTACACCAGTCATGTTTACTGATGATAACTACAACTACACACCAGTCATGTTTACTGATGATAACTACACCAGTCATGTTTACTGATGATAACTACACCAGTCATGTTTACTGATGATAACTACACCAGTCATGTTTACTGATGATAACTACACCAGTCATGTTTACTGATGATAACTACACCAGTCATGTTTACTGATGATAACTACACCAGTCATGTTTACTGATGATAACTACACCAGTCATGTTTACTGATGATAACTACACCAGTCATGTTTACTGATGATAACTACACCAGTCATGTTTACTGATGATAACTACACCAGTCATGTTTACTGATGATAACTACACCAGTCATGTTTACTGATGATAACTACACCAGTCATGTTTACTGATGATAACTACACCAGTCATGTTTACTGATGATAACTACACCAGTCATGTTTACTGATGATGTCATGTTTACTGATAACTACACCAGTCATGTTTACTGATGATAACTACACCAGTCATGTTTACTGATGATAACTACACCAGTCATGTTTACTGATGATAACTACACCAGTCATGTTTACTGATGATAACTACACCAGTCATGTTTACTGATGATAACTACACCAGTCATGTTTACTGATGATAACTACACCAGTCATGTTTACTGATGATAACTACACCAGTCATGTTTACTGATGATAACTACACCAGTCATGTTTACTGATGATAACTACACCAGTCATGTTTACTGATGATAACTACACCAGTCATGTTTACTGATGATAACTACACCAGTCATGTTTACTGATGATAACTACACCAGTCATGTTTACTGATGATAACTACACCAGTCATGTTTACTGATGATAACTACACCAGTCATGTTTACTGATGATAACTACACCAGTCATGTTTACTGATGATAACTACACCAGTCATGTTTACTGATGATAACTACACCAGTCATGTTTACTGATGATAACTACACCAGTCATGTTTACTGATGATAACTACACCAGTCATGTTTACTGATGATAACTACACCAGTCATGTTTACTGATGATAACTACACCAGTCATGTTTACTGATGATAACTACACCAGTCATGTTTACTGATGATAACTACACCAGTCATGTTTACTGATGATAACTACACCAGTCATGTTTACTGATGATAACTACACCAGTCATGTTTACTGATGATAACTACACCAGTCATGTTTACTGATGATAACTACACCAGTCATGTTTACTGTGATTACTGATGATAACTACACCAGTCATGTTTACTGATGATAACTACACCAGTCATGTTTACTGATGATAACTACACCAGTCATGTTTACTGATGATAACTACACCAGTCAGTCGTTTACTGATGATAACTACACCAGTCATGTTTACTGATGATAACTACACCAGTCATGTTTACTGATGATAACTACACCAGTCATGTTTACTGATGATAACTACACCAGTCATGTTTACTGATGATAACTACACCAGTCATGTTTACTGATGATAACTACACCAGTCATGTTTACTGATGATAACTACACCAGTCATGTTTACTGATGATAACTACACCAGTCATGTTTACTGATGATAACTACACCAGTCATGTTTACTGATGATAACTACACCAGTCATGTTTACTGATGATAACTACACCAGTCATGTTTACTGATGATAACTACACCAGTCATGTTTACTGATGATAACTACACCAGTCTTGTTTACTGATGATAACTACACCAGTCATGTTTACTGATGATAACTACACCAGTCATGTTTACTGATGATAACTACACCAGTCATGTTTACTGATGATAACTACACCAGTCATGTTTACTGATGATAACTACACCAGTCATGTTTACTGATGATAACTACACCAGTCATGTTTACTGATGATAACTACACCAGTCATGTTTACTGATGATAACTACACCAGTCATGTTTACTGATGATAACTACACCAGTCATGTTTACTGATGATAACTACACCAGTCATGTTTACTGATGATAACTACACCAGTCATGTTTACTGATGATAACTACACCAGTCATGTTTACTGATGATAACTACACCAGTCATGTTTACTGATGATAACTACACCAGTCATGTTTACTGATGATAACTACACCAGTCATGTTTACTGATGATAACTACACTACATGTTTACTGATGTCATGTTTACTGATGATAACTACACCAGTCATGTTTACTGATGATAACTACACCAGTCATGTTTACTGATAATAACTACTACCAGTCATGTTTACTGATGATAACTACACCAGTCATGTTTACTGATGATAACTACACCAGTCATGTTTACTGATGATAACTACACCAGTCATGTTTACTGATGATAACTACACCAGTCATGTTTACTGATGATAACTACACCAGTCATGTTTACTGATGATAACTACACCAGTCATGTTTACTGATGATAACTACACCAGTCATGTTTACTGATGATAACTACACCAGTCATGTTTACTGATGATAACTACACCAGTCATGTTTACTGATGATAACTACACCAGTCATGTTTACTGATGATAACTACACCAGTCATGTTTACTGATGATAACTACACCAGTCTTGTTTACTGATGATAACTACACCAGTCATGTTTACTGATGATAACTACACCAGTCATGTTTACTGATGATAACTACACCAGTCATGTTTACTGATGATAACTACACCAGTCATGTTTACTGATGATAACTACACCAGTCATGTTTACTGATGATAACTACACCAGTCATGTTTACTGATGATAACTAACACCAGTCATGTTTACTGATGATAACTACACCAGTCATGTTTACTGATGATAACTACACCAGTCATGTTTACTGATGATAACTACACCAGTCATGTTTACTGATGATAACTACACCAGTCATGTTTACTGATGATAACTACACCAGTCATGTTTACTGATGATAACTACACCAGTCATGTTTACTGATGTTTACTGATGATAACTACACCAGTCATGTTTACTGATGATAACTACACCAGTCATGTTTACTGATGATAACTACACCAGTCATGTTTACTGATGATAACTACACCAGTCATGTTTACTGATGATAACTACACCAGTCATGTTTACTGATGATAACTACACCAGTCATGTTTACTGATGATAACTACACCAGTCATGTTTACTGATGATAACTACACCAGTCATGTTTACTGATGATAACTACACCAGTCATGTTTACTGATGATAACTACACCAGTCATGTTTACTGATGATAACTACACCAGTCATGTTTACTGATGATAACTACACCAGTCATGTTTACTGATGATAACTACACCAGTCATGTTTACTGATGATAACTACACCAGTCATGTTTACTGATGATAACTACACCAGTCGTGTTTACTGATGATAACTACACCAGTCATGTTTACTGATGATAACTACACCAGTCATGTTTACTGATGATAACTACACCAGTCATGTTTACTGATGATAACTACACCAGTCATGTTTACTGATGATAACTACACCAGTCATGTTTACTGATGATAACTACACCAGTCATGTTTACTGATGATAACTACACCAGTCATGTTTACTGATGATAACTACACCAGTCATGTTTACTGATGATAACTACACCAGTCATGTTTACTGATGATAACTACACCAGTCATGTTTACTGATGATAACTACACCAGTCATGTTTACTGATGATAACTACACCAGTCATGTTTACTGATGATAACTACACCAGTCATGTTTACTGATGATAACTACACCAGTCATGTTTACTGATGATAACTACACCAGTCATGTTTACTGATGATAACTACACCAGTCATGTTTACTGATGATAACTACACCAGTCATGTTTACTGATGATAACTACACCAGTCATGTTTACTGATGATAACTACACCAGTCATGTTTACTGATGATAACTACACCAGTCATGTTTACTGATGATAACTACACCAGTCATGTTTACTGATGATAACTACACCAGTCTTGTTTACTGATGATAACTACACCAGTCATGTTTACTGATGATAACTACACCAGTCATGTTTACTGATGATAACTACACCAGTCATGTTTACTGATGATAACTACACCAGTCATGTTTACTGATGATAACTACACCAGTCATGTTTACTGATGATAACTACACCAGTCATGTTTACTGATGATAACTACACCAGTCATGTTTACTGATGATAACTACACCAGTCATGTTTACTGATGATAACTACACCAGTCATGTTTACTGATGATAACTACACCAGTCATGTTTACTGATGATAACTACACCAGTCATGTTTACTGATGATAACTACACCAGTCATGTTTACTGATGATAACTACACCAGTCATGTTTACTGATGATAACTACACCAGTCATGTTTACTGATGATAACTACACTACACCAGTCATGTTTACTGATGATAACTACACCAGTCATGTTTACTGATGATAACTACACCAGTCAGTCATGTTTACTGATGATAACTACACCAGTCATGTTTACTGATGATAACTACACCAGTCATGTTTACTGATGATAACTACACCAGTCATGTTTACTGATGATAACTACACCAGTCATGTTTACTGATGATAACTACACCAGTCATGTTTACTGATGATAACTACACCAGTCATGTTTACTGATGATAACTACACCAGTCATGTTTACTGATGATAACTACACCAGTCATGTTTACTGATGATAACTACACCAGTCATGTTTACTGATGATAACTACACCAGTCATGTTTACTGATGATAACTACACCAGTCATGTTTACTGATGATAACTACACCAGTCATGTTTACTGATGATAACTACACCAGTCATGTTTACTGATGATAACTACACCAGTCATGTTTACTGATGATAACTACACCAGTCATGTTTACTGATGATAACTACACCAGTCATGTTTACTGATGATAACTACACCAGTCATGTTTACTGATGATAACTACACCAGTCATGTTTACTGATGATAACTACACCAGTGTGTTTACTGATGATAACTACACCAGTCATGTTTACTGATGATAACTACACCAGTCATGTTTACTGATGATAACTACACCAGTCATGTTTACTGATGATAACTACACCAGTCATGTTTACTGATGATAACTACACCAGTCATGTTTGTTTACTGATGATAACTACACCAGTCATGTTTACTGATGATAACTACACCAGTCATGTTTACTGATGATAACTACACCAGTCATGTTTACTGATGATAACTACACCAGTCATGTTTACTGATGATAACTACACCAGTCATGTTTACTGATGATAACTACACCAGTCTTGTTTACTGATGATAACTACATTAGTCATGTTTACTGATGATAACTACACCAGTCATGTTTACTGATGATAACTACACCAGTCATGTTTACTGATGATAACTACACTAGTCGTGTTTACTGATGATAACTACACCAGTCGTGTTTACTGATGATAACTACACCAGTCATGTTACTGATGATAACTACACCAGTTATGTTTACTGATAACTACACCAGTCATGTTTACTGATGATAACTACACCAGTCATGTTTACTGATGATAACTACACCAGTCTTGTTTACTGATGATAACTACATTAGTCATGTTTACTGATGATAACTACACCAGTCATGTTTACTGATGATAACTACACCAGTCATGTTTACTGATGATAACTACACCAGTCATGTTTACTGATGATAACTACACCAGTCATGTTTACTGATGATAACTACACATTAGTCATGTTTACTGATGATAACTACACCAGTCATGTTTACTGATGATAACTACACCAGTCATGTTTACTGATGATAACTACACCAGTCATGTTTACTGATGATAACTACACCAGTCATGTTTACTGATGATAACTACACCAGTCATGTTTACTGACTGATGATAACTACACCAGTCATGTTTACTGATGATAACTACACCAGTCATGTTTACTGATGATAACTACACCAGTCATGTTTACTGATGATAACTACACCAGTCATGTTTACTGATGATAACTACACCAGTCATGTTTACTGATGATAACTACACCAGTCAGTTGTTTACTGATGATAACTACACCAGTCATGTTTACTGATGATAACTACACCAGTCATGTTTACTGATGATAACTACACCAGTCATGTTTACTGATGATAACTACACCAGTCATGTTTACTGATGATAACTACACCAGTCATGTTTACTGATGATAACTACACCAGTCATGTTTACTGATGATAACTACATTAGTCATGTTTACTGATGATAACTACACCAGTCTTGTTTACTGATGATAACTACACCAGTCATGTTTACTGATGATAACTACACCAGTCGTGTTTACTGATGATAACTACACCAGTCATGTTTACTGATGATAACTACACCAGTCATGTTTACTGATGATAACTACACCAGTCATGTTTACTGATGATGATAACTACACCAGTCATGTTTACTGATGATAACTACATTAGTCATGTTTACTGATGATAACTACACCAGTCATGTTTACTGATGATAACTACACCAGTCATGTTTACTGATGATAACTACACCAGTGTGTCATGTCATTTACTGATGATAACTACACCAGTCATGTTTACTGATGATAACTACACCAGTCATGTTTACTGATGATAACTACACCAGTCATGTTTACTGATGATAACTACACCAGTCATGTTTACTGATGATAACTACACCAGTCATGTTTACTGATGATAACTACACCAGTCATGTTTACTGATGATAACTACACCAGTCATGTTTACTGATGATAACTACACCAGTCATGTTTACTGATGATAACTACACAGTCATGTTTACTGATGATAACTGTGTTTACTGATGATAACTACACCAGTCATGTTTACTGATGATAACTACACCAGTCATGTTTACTGATGATAACTACACCAGTCATGTTTACTACACCAGTCATGTTTACTGATGATAACTACACCAGTCATGTTTACTGATGATAACTACACCAGTCATGTTTACTGATGATAACTACACCAGTGTGTTTACTGATGATAACTACACCAGTCATGTTTACTGATGATAACTACACCAGTCATGTTTACTGATGATAACTACACCAGTCATGTTTACTGATGATAACTACACCAGTCATGTTTTACTGATAACTACACCATGACATGTTTACTGATGATAACTACACCAGTCATGTTTACTGATGATAACTACATGATAGTCATGTTTACTGATGATAACTACACCAGTCATGTTTACTGATTAACTACACCAGTCTGTTTACTGATGATAACTACACCAGTCATGTTTACTGATGATAACTACACCAGTCATGTTTACTGATGATAACTACACCAGTCATGTTTACTGATGATAACTACATTAGTCATGTTTACTGATGATAACTACACCAGTCATGTTTACTGATGATAACTACACCAGTCATGTTTACTGATGATAACTACACCAGTCATGTTTACTGATGATAACTACACCAGTCATGTTTACTGATGATAACTACACCAGTCATGTTTACTGATGATAACCAGTCATGTTTACTGATGATAACTACACCAGTCATGTTTACTGATGATAACTACACCAGTCATGTTTACTGATGATAACTACACCAGTCATGTTTACTGATGATAACTACACCAGTCATGTTTACTGATGATAACTACACCAGTCATGTTTACTGATGATAACTACACCAGTCATGTTTACTGATGATAACTACACCAGTCATGTTTACTGATGATAACTACACCAGTCATGTTTACTGATGATAACTACACCAGTCATGTTTACTGATGATAACTACACCAGTCATGTTTACTGATGATAACTACACCAGTCATGTTTACTGATGATAACTACACCAGTCATGTTTACTGATGATAACTACACCAGTTTACTGATGATAACTACACCAGTCGTGTTTACTGATGATAACTACACCAGTCATGTTTACTGATGATAACTACACCAGTCATGTTTACTGATGATAACTACACCAGTCATGTTTACTGATGATAACTACACCAGTCATGTTTACTGATGATAACTACACCAGTCATGTTTACTGATGATAACTACACCAGTCATGTTTACTGATGATAACTACACCAGTCATGTTTACTGATGATAACTACACCAGTCTTGTTTACTGATGATAACTACATTAGTCATGTTTACTGATGATAACTACACCAGTCATGTGTTTACTGATGATAACTACACCAGTCATGTTTACTGATGTAACTTACTGATGATAACTACACCAGTCATGTTTACTGATGATAACTACACCAGTCATGTTTACTGATGATAACTACACCAGTCTTGTTTACTGATGATAACTACACCAGTCATGTTTACTGATGATAACTACACCAGTCATGTTTACTGATGATAACTACACCAGTCATGTTTACTGATGATAACTACACCAGTCATGTTTACTGATGATAACTACACCAGTCTTGTTTACTGATGATAACTACACCAGTCATGTTTACTGATGATAACTACACCAGTCATGTTTACTGATGATAACTACACCAGTTACTGATGTTTACTGATGATAACTACACCAGTCATGTTTACTGATGATAACTACACCAGTCATGTTTACTGATGATAACTACACCAGTCATGTTTACTGATGATAATAACTACACCATGTTTACTGATGATAACTACACCAGTCATGTTTACTGATGATAACTACACCAGTCATGTTTACTGATGATAACTACACCAGTCATGTTTACTGTTTACTGATGACTACCACATGTTTACTGATGATAACTACACCAGTCAGTTTACTGATGTACACCAGTATTGATGATAACTACACCAGTCATGTTTACTGATGATAACTACACCAGTCATGTTTACTGATGATAACTACACCAGTCTTGTTTACTGATGATAACTACACCAGTCATGTTTACTGATGTCAGTCATGTGTTTACTGATGATAACTACACCAGTCATGTTTACTGATGATAACTACACCAGTCATGTTTACTGATGATAACTACACCAGTCATGTTTACTGATGATAACTACACAGTCATGTTTACTGATGATAACTACACCAGTCATGTTTACTGATGATAACTACACCAGTCATGTTTACTGATGATAACTGTCTTGTTTACTGATGATAACTACACCAGTCATGTTTACTGATGATAACTACACCAGTCATGTTTACTGATGATAACTACACCAGTCATGTTTACTGATGATAACTACACCAGTCATGTTTACTGATGATAACTACACCAGTCATGTTTACTGATGATAACTACACCAGTCTTGTTTACTGATGATAACTACAGTCTTGTTTAGTCATGTTGATAACTACACCAGTCATGTTTACTGATGATAACTAGTCATGTTTACTGATGATAACTACACCAGTCATGTTTACTGATGATAACTACACCAGTCATGTTTACTGATGATAACTACACCAGTCATGTTTACTGATGATAACTACACCAGTCATGTTTACTGATGATAACTACACCAGTCATGTTTACTGATGATAACTACACCAGTCATGTTTACTGATGATAACTACACCAGTCAACTGTTTCTGATGATAACTACACCAGTCATTTACTGATGATAACTACACCAGTCATGTTTACTGATGATAACTACACCAGTCATGTTTACTGATGATAACTACACCAGTCATGTTTACTGATGATAACTACACCAGTCATGTTTACTGATGATAACTACACCAGTCATGTTTACTGATGATAACTACACCAGTCTTGTTTACTGATGATAACTACACCAGTCATGTTTACTGATGATAACTACACCAGTCATGTTTACTGATGATAACTTAGTCATGTTTATGATGATAACTACACCAGTCATGTTTACTGATGATAACTACACCAGTCATGTTTACTGATTAACTACTGTTTATGATAACTACACCAGTCATGTTTACTGATGATAACTACACCAGTCATGTTTACTGATGATAACTACACCAGTCTTGTTTACTGATGATAACTACACCAGTCATGTTTACTGATGATAACTACACCAGTCATGTTTACTGATGATAACTACACCAGTCATGTTTACTGATGATAACTACACCAGTCATGTTTACTGATGATAACTACACCAGTCATGTTTACTGATGATAACTACACCAGTCTTGTTTACTGATGATAACTACATATGTTTACTCATGTTTACTGATGATAACTACACCAGTCATGTTTACTGATGATAACTACACCAGTCATGTTTACTGATGATAACTACACCAGTCATGTTTACTGATGATAACTACACCAGTCATGTTTACTGATGATAACTACACCAGTCATGTTTACTGATGATAACTACACCAGTCATGTTTACATGTTTACTGATGATAACTACACCAGTCATGTTTACTGATGATAACTACACCAGTCATGTTTACTGATGATAACTACACCAGTCATGTTTACTGATGATAACTACACCAGTCATGTTTACTGATGATAACTACACCAGTCATGTTTACTGATGATAACTACACCAGTCATGTTTACTGATGATAACTACACCAGTCATGTTTACTGATGATAACTACACCAGTCATGTTTACTGATGATAACTACACCAGTCATGTTTACTGATGATAACTACACCAGTCATGTTTACTGATGATAACTACACCAGTCTTGTTTACTGATGATAACTACATTAGTCATGTTTACTGATGATAACTACACCAGTCATGTTTACTGATGATAACTACACCAGTCATGTTTACTGATGATAACTACACCAGTCATGTTTACTGATGATAACTACACCAGTCATGTTTACTGATGATAACTACACCAGTCATGTTTACTGATGATAACTACACCAGTCATGTTTACTGATGATAACTACACCAGTCATGTTTACTGATGATAACTACACCAGTCATGTTTACTGATGATAACTACACCAGTCATGTTTACTGATGATAACTAACAGTACACCAGTGATGATAACTGTTTACTGATGATAACTACACCAGTCATGTTTACTGATGATAACTACACCAGTCTTGTTTACTGTTGATAACTACACCAGTCATGTTTACTGATGATAACTACACTAGTCGTGTTTACTGATGATAACTACACCAGTCATGTTTACTGATGATAACTACACCAGTCATGTTTACTGATGATAACTACACCAGTCATGTTTACTGATGATAACTACACCAGTCTTGTTTACTGATGATAACTACACCAGTCATGTTTACTGATGATAACTACACCAGTCATGTTTACTGATGATAACTACACCAGTCATGTTTACTGATGATAACTACACCAGTCATGTTTACTGATGATAACTACACCAGTCATGTTTACTGATGATAACTACACCAGTCATGTTTACTGATGATAACTACACCAGTCATGTTTACTGATGATAACTACACCAGTCATGTTTACTGATGATAACTACACCAGTCATGTTTACTGATGATAACTACACCAGTCATGTTTACTGATGATAACTACACCAGTCATGTTTACTGATGATAACTACACCAGTCATGTTTACTGATGATAACTACACCAGTCATGTTTACTGATGATAACTACACCAGTCATGTTTACTGATGATAACTACACCAGTCATGTTTACTGATGATAACTACACCAGTCATGTTTACTGATGATAACTACACCAGTCATGTTTACTGATGATAACTACACCAGTCATGTTTACTGATGATAACTACACAGTCATGTTTACTGATGATAACTCAGTCATTTACTGATGATAACTACACCAGTCATGTTTACTGATGATAACTACACCAGTCATGTTTACTGATGATAACTACACCAGTCATGTTTACTGATGATAACTACACCAGTCATGTTTACTGATGATAACTACACCAGTCATGTTTACTGATGATAACTACACCAGTCATGTTTACTGATGATAACTACACCAGTCATGTTTACTGATGATAACTACACCAGTCATGTTTACTGATGATAACTACACCAGTCATGTTTACTGATGATAACTACACCAGTCATGTTTACTGATGATAACTACACCAGTCATGTTTACTGATGATAACTACACCAGTCATGTTTACTGATGATAACTACACCAGTCATGTTTACTGATGATAACTACACCAGTCATGTTTACTGATAATAAGTCATGTTTACTGATGATAACTACACCAGTCATGTTTACTGATGATAACTACACCAGTCATGTTTACTGATGATAACTACACCAGTCATGTTTACTGATGATAACTACACCAGTCATGTTTACTGATGATAACTACACCAGTCATGTTTACTGATGATAACTACACCAGTCATGTTTACTGATGATAACTACACCAGTCATGTTTACTGATGATAACTACACCAGTCATGTTTACTGATGATAACTACACCAGTCATGTTTACTGATGATAACTACACCAGTCTTGTTTACTGATGATAACTACCAGTCATGTTTACTGATGATAACTACACCAGTCATGTTTACTGATGATAACTACACCAGTCATGTTTACTGATGATAACTACACCAGTCATGTTTACTGATGATAACTACACCAGTCATGTTTACTGATGATAACTACACCAGTCATGTTTACTGATGATAACTACACCCAGTGTTTACTGATGTTTACTGATGATAACTACACCAGTCTTGTTTACTGATGATAACTACACCAGTCATGTTTACTGATGATAACTACACCAGTCATGTTTACTGATGATAACTACACCAGTTGATGTTTACTGATGATAACTACACCAGTCATGTTTACTGATGATAACTACACCAGTCATGTTTACTGATGATAACTACACCAGTCATGTTTACTGATGATAACTACACCAGTTATGTTTACTGATGATAACTACACCAGTCATGTTTACTGATGATAACTACACCAGTCATGTTTACTGATGATAACTACACCAGTCATGTTTACTGATGATAACTACACCAGTCATGTTTACTGATGATAACTACACCAGTCATGTTTACTGATGATAACTACATGATAGTCATGTTTACTGATGATAACTACACCAGTCGTGTTTACTGATGATAACTACACCAGTCATGTTTACTGATGATAACTACACCAGTCATGTTTACTGATGATAACTACACCAGTCTTGTTTACTGATGATAACTACGTTAGTCATGTTTACTGATGATAACTACACTAGTCATGTTTACTGATGATAACTACACCAGTCATGTTTACTGATGATAACTACACCAGTCATGTTTACTGATGATAACTACACCAGTCATGTTTACTGATGATAACTACACCAGTCATGTTTACTGATGATAACTACACCAGTCATGTTTACTGATGATAACTACACCAGTCATGTTTACTGATGATAACTACACCAGTCATGTTTACTGATGATAACTACACCAGTCATGTTTACTGATGATAACTACACCAGTCATGTTTACTGATGATAACTACACCAGTCATGTTTACTGATGATAACTACACCAGTCATGTTTACTGATGATAACTACACCAGTCATGTTTACTGATGATAACTACACCAGTCATGTTTACTGATGATAACTACACCAGTCATGTTTACTGATGATAACTACACCAGTCATGTTTACTGATGATAACTACATGTTTACTGAGTCATGTTTACTGATGATAACTACACCAGTCATGTTTACTGATGATAACTACACCAGTCATGTTTACTGATGATAACTACACCAGTCATGTTTACTGATGATAACTACACTTTCATGCAGATGAAAATTGTTCAGTAGGCGTTACATGTATCCATGTAACTTCCATAAACTAGTACTTATATTTTATTTTGATATTAGGCTTAACTTCCTGAAGTTAGACTTAAATAAATAAGTGATTTGAACCTTAGTTAGATAAATTAGATAAATTTAGATACCTAAAGATGTGTCGTCAAGGTTCATTAAAGATATTTAAACATGTATCGTCAAGGTTCAGTAAAGATACCTAAAGATGTATCGTCAAGGTTCAGTAAAGATACCTAGAGATGTGTCGTCAAGGTTCAGTAAAGATATTTAAAGATGTATCGTCAAGGTTCAGTAAAGATACCTAAAGATGTATCGTCAAGGTTCAGTAAAGATATCTAAAGATGTGTCGTCAAGGTTCAGTAAAGATATTTAAAGATGTATCGTCAAGGTTCAGTAAAGATACCTAAAGATGTATCGTCAAGGTTCAGTAAAGATATTTAAAGATGTGTCGTCAAGGTTCAGTAAAGATATTTAAAGATGTATCGTCAAGGTTCAGTAAAGATACCTAAAGATGTATCGTCAAGGTTCAGTAAAGATATTTAAACATGTATCGTCAAGGTTCAGTAAAATATTCTCGATAGCACAGAATTAAAGCTGTTTTAATTCAGTTTGTCTTTTACTTGGGTTCTTTGAATAAAACTGTTTCATGATGTCTGATGCACGAAAAACATTAGCACAACGTATGTTGCTTGTCCTGTCATCTAGCGACAATATATGAAATAATTATAAAGTTACTGTTAGTGAATGTATGAAGCGATAGAAATAGAGTAAGATAAAATTCCATACACACTGATCATCACACACGTCATATACAAGGGTATTATACACAAACAAAGTAGAGCCCGTATAGTAATATACACAAACAAAGTAGAGCCCGTATAATATTATACACAAATAAAGTAGTGCCCGTATAGTATTATACACAAACAAAGTAGTGCCCGTATAGTATTACACACAAACAAAGTAGTGCCCGTATAGTATTACACACAAACAAAGTAGAACCCGTATAGTATTATACACACAAACAAAGTAGTGCCCGTATAGTATTATACGCAAACAAAGTAGAGCCCGTATAGTATTATACACAAACAAAGTAGAGCCCGTATAGTATTATACACAAATAAAGTAAGTAGAGCCCGTATAGTATTATACACAAACAAAGTAGTGCCCGTATAGTATATACACAAACAAAGTAGAGCCCGTATAGTATTATACACAAACAAAGTAGAGTAGCCCGTAGAGCACGTATAGTATACACACAAACAAAGTAGAGCCCGTATAGTATCATACACAAATAAAGTAGTGCCCGTATAGTATTACACACAAACAAAGTAGAGCCCGTATAGTATTATACACAAACAAAGTAGAGCCCGTCCAGTATTATACACACACAAAGTAGAGCCCGTATAGTATTATACACAAACAAAGTAGAACCCGTATAGTATTATACACAAACAAAGTAGAGCCCGTATAGTATTATACACAAACATAGTAGAGCCCGTATAGTGTTATACACAAACAAAGTAGAGCCCGTATAGTATTATACACAAATAAAGTAGTGCCCGTATAGTATATAAACAAACAAAGTATAGTATTATACACAAAGAAAGTAGAGCCCGTATAGTATTATACACAAACAAAGTAGAGCCCGTATAGTATTATACACAAACAAAGTAGAGCCCGTATAGTATTATACACAAACAAAGTAGAGCCCGTATAGTAATATACACAAACAAAGCAGTGCCCGTATAGTATTATACACAAACAAAGTAGAGCCCGTATAGTATTATACACAAACAAAGTAGTGCCAAATAAATATTACCCTTAAAGATAAAGAAACAATCAAAGACATATCTGCTTTTGTGTATGACACTGTAATATATATATATATTACCTACAAGGATTATCTCTGTGAAATCGAAGAAACACAAGAACGAAAGAAATCGAACTATCAAGTGACTATTTATGATTAATTAGTCTTCAGGACTAATTTATTTTTAATAATTAAGTATCTCTGTGTATTTAAATATATATTTAGTTATTAAGATGTGCTATTAATAACATAATTATTAAGTTATTTAAATATATATCGTGATTGAACCCACTCGTGGCACAGCGGAATGTCTGCGTCCTTCCAACACATGGATGGAGCACAGACTGTCTGTCGTGAGTTTGTGCCTAATTTAAAACAACAAAGAAGAACACATTATATAGTGATTGGTATATTCTCGTTAAAGCATATTAATAATATATACAACATTATAATATATAGAACATTACAACATATACAACATTATAACATATACAACATTACAATATATACAACATTACAACATATACAACATTACAACATTTTCAACATTACAATATATACAACATTACAACATATACAACATTACAACATTTTCAACATTACAATATATACAATATTACAACATATACAACATTATAACATATACAACATTACAATATATACAACATTACAATATATACAACATTACAACATTTTCAACATTACAGCATATACAACATTAACGAAAACAATTCCTCATGGGTGTATTGTTTGTTGTTGAATTTCGCACAAAGCTACTCGAGGACTATCTGCGCTAGTCGTCCCTACTTTAGCAGTTTAAGACTAGAGGGAAGGCAGCTAGTCATCACCACTCACCGCCAACTCTTGGGCTACTCTTTTACCAACGAATAGTGGGATTAACCGTTACATTATAACGCCCCCACGAGTCGCACGCCTTAACACGCTTGGCCATGCCGAGCTATAAGGGATGTATATTCACAGGCTTAAAAATTTTCATTGTAACAGATCAAACCCACATCGGGCTCTGAAAAGTTTCATACATTTTTTTTAATACTGTTATGGAAACGTTCTAGACTCGGTGATTGCAGATCAACAAACAAACACGTGAGCAGAGAAGCACGAATGATTGATTACAGAACGTTTACCCCTCCCCCTATTCTCATTGGTTTTATCAAACGTTTTTCTTGTTTTCTTTAAACTTAGAAGTTTGGAGTTTTGCCAGCAACTATAAAGAGCTTTTGTATATCATTACCATGTTCTTGGTTTTCTACTGTACCGTCCTCTGGTGGAACAGAGGTAAGTCATCAGATTTACAATGTTAAAATGAGGGATCGATTTCCCTCGTTGGACCCAGCAGATAACTCATTTTGGCTTTACTATAAGGAAAACAACGACACACACTCGTGCTGTGATATCTCAGACTGTTCCGAGCAGGACTAACATTAGTTACAAGAATATAACTTCTATTAATAGTAAAGGAACAACAAAAGACCACAGTGTTATGGTGGCCATTTTAAACCCCAAGGTAACCACTAGTCACTGACCACGATAATGTGGTAGCTGTGTTACAGAAATTAGTCGGTTGAAATTGCTGATAAATATTTTAGTTTTCAATGCACTAAGAAACACCATTAATTCTTGATACAGTTTCACGATGAAATCATAATAATACCTCTAGCTATGATCAGGGGCGAATTTAACGTAATAATACCTCTAGCTATGTTCAGGGGCGAATTTAACGGTCATCTACAATTGACCCGGGTTTTATTTGCTTTCGCGTGATATATAATATTGGTATGAACAGAGCTCGCCAGGCCCTCTCCCAATTTTTTTTTTTAGTTGACCAGACATTTAGGCTTAAATCCGTCTCTGGCTATGTTATTATTACTTAAGATTATAGATGTTTAAATTGCACTACGAATTATAACGAAACAGGAACACAGGAACCTTAAAATATCAATACGATAACAATTTAAAAAGTCCTAAAGAATATTAAGAATGGCTATTCAGTTTCTAAGGCCCCGCCATGGACAGTTGGTTAAGGTACTCAACTTGTAATTTGAGGGTTGCGGGCTCAAATCCCTGTCACACCAAACATGTTCGCCCTTTCAGGCATGGGGGCGTTGTAATGTGTCGACCAATCCCAACATTAGTTGATAAAAGAATAGTCCAAGAGTTGGTGGTAGGTGGTGATGACTAGGTGCCTTCCCTCTAGTCTTGCACTGTTAAATTAAGGACGGCTAGAACAGATAGCCCTCGTCTAGCTTTGGGCAAATTTAAAAGAAACAAATTCGTTTAAAAGACCTGTTTATGTATAAAATAAACCGTGTTTTCTTCATTGACGTTTCTTCATTAATGTATTTATTTCAATTTCTTTAAAAATTGAAAGTCTTCTTATTTAGTCTTTAAATTATGCATACATAAGTTGCGTACCGTCAGTTGGACGAAATATGCTTTTTGTTAACAAGAATGATATAAATTGTGGGCAATCTATAATATGGTAAGTTATAGTTCTAAACTAATTCAACAGATGGCAGCATAAAACAAAAAAGTCGATTTCGAAGAAAACAGCATTTCTAGTTTGAAATATTTTATTTATGAAATATACGCCTTTAATCTTTAAAACACCTATAAATTATTAACCTTTGAACGTTTTTTGTGTATTAAGATGCACTTTTGCTTTATAAAATATGTGTTATTATTCTCAGAAGTAGAGAGGAATATAAACACTTGAAAATTGTTAAACTAACTATTTATTACACTTTTCTTTCCACTGTATTCTATCGAATAGTATCATCTATTTCAGTATAACGTTTTCGTTTTAAGTTTATTATCCTTAAATTACAAAAGCGCGAGCTACGAATCCTTTTTTTTTTTTCATAATTGGGCCGGACGTCATTAGCTGCCGAACTGTCCATTTTATTGTCCACAATTTCCGTTTAGTTGCTGGAAAAAAAAAAAAAAACCACCCAAAAAACAACAACAACAACAAAATAAAACCGTTCGCATTTGGGGCTATGGGTGCATCATAAGAGTAACAGTCAAATCCCATTATTCGATCAGAGAAACACGAAGACACCATCGTGACCAGTTGTCTCTCCCCAGCTCCCGAACTTCAAAATTGTGTAGTTTGAATGAATATTCGAAACCAGCAAAACGTTTTATATTTCAATCTTGTTTTTGTTGTAATGACTACGTTAAAATATTAACAAGACAAACGTCGTAGACTGTGGTAGCCACCTAAATCATAAGAAGTTTTAAAAATATATTTATTCTTTCATTCTTGTATATAAGTCTGTTTTAGATCAAAATTACACTGGGCTCTATGCTGTGTCCATCACGGGGAATAAATCTCAGTTTCTAGCAATATATAAGTCAGTAGACTAATCGATATCTCATCAGGGGAGAGACTAGGTAAGTTGAATTTTGTTGTATAGAATTATTCCTATAATATTTTCTCCTTTATTAGTGCAAATCTGAACAATGAACAAACTGGGAATCGAACCCCGAATTTTAAAGTTGTAAATCCATAAGCTTAGCGCTGTCCAACGAGGGCGGGGGGGGGGAACAAAAGTAACAATACTGCTATTTGCTTCAGAACAAATACTGGCTCCATTATCTGCTGTATCCGCCGGAGAGAATCAAACTCTGGACCTATCGTTGTTCAACCGGGGAAGAAATTAATGGTTGTCATCATTATTCGCTGCTCCCAGGGGTCAACTTTTCAGGTGGAAACTACAAAGAGACCAGGAGTCAGTTGTCGTTGCTAGTTCTTTCTAATCGCTCAGCGGTAACCCTGTATGCTTACGGTGCTAGAAACCGGGTTTCGATACCCGAAATGGACAGAATATAAATAACCCACTAGGTAGCGTTGGGCTTAGCAACAACTAAACGAAACTGAATCAATTGTTATTTAACTTTGTTTCTTTTAGACTTTCGCGCAAGTCCACACGAGCAATTTGCGCATAGTTGTCTCTAATCAGCAAGCTAACAGCGCTTACTGCCAACTCTCTTGGTACACTTATTTGATCAAAAATGTCATTTAATCGTAGCTGTAATAGATGCACCAAGTTGCTCCAAATATAGAAAACAGGCTGAAAGTTAGAAGTATTCAGATTCAAGTTTCTGGTGCACTAACCCTTATGCTATAACAGGATCACCTAAACAATTAATCATTTTTATTTTTAAGAAAATCTTATCTACAATTTATAGCTTGTTTGTTTGTTTGATTTTTGGAATTTTGAGGAAAGCTGCACGAGGTCTTTCTGCGCTAGCCATCCCTAGTTTAGCAGTGTAAGACTAGAGGAAAGGCAGCTAGTTATCATTATCCACCACCAACTCTTGGGCTACTCTTTTACCAACGAATAGTGGGATTGACCGTCACATTATAACGCCCCTACGGCTGAAAGGGCAAGCATGTTTGGTGTGACGCGGATTTGAATCCGCTATCCTCAGATTGCGTTTTATAGCTTCATGACGAATTTAGGTCCCCCGGAGTAGCCTATGGACTTATAATGATAAAATTCGTGGTTCGATTCCCGCGGTGAACACATTAGATTGTCTAACGCGGTTTCAATCTAAACCAAAGGTACGTGTTTAATTTTTCAAAAGTAAGAAACATTAAATATCTCGTAATTTCTCATGTTGTACGGGAATCGAGCCCTGAATTTTAGCGCTACCTTCAAGTTCATCCGTTGAGCCTTCGGGCAGCTTTTGTTTTGTATGACACAGTTCGAGGTCCCATTATGTTTCTGGTTAAATAAACGGCTGCTTTTAGCGAATAAACACCGCATATTCCATTCTTTATGATCGAGAACAGGTTCATTACGTCGACTTCATATGTAATTTAAGTGAGTGATGCACACCTGACATCTGAAAGAACGTGTTTATTATCGAAAGTTCTCAACATGTCGCACGTAATGTAAACTTCAAACTTTCCAACGAGCAATATTCAAAACCACAGATGCAAAGTCAAAAATATATTTGTTCATCTGAAGAATTAAGGTGCAAGTTTGGGAATGATCAGCGTTCCTTTGAAGTTTTAATCGTTTTGAGATATTAGTGTCAATTATATCAAAAAGGGTCAAGTTGTGGAAAACAGGATTGTTGAGTAACTGATATTTATGTGTCAGACAGTGTGAACCAAGAACATTTCTTACATCCAAGAAATACACACTTTAAAAATAAATAAAACAACCACAGTTTACTACAAGTTGGTTAATTCGTTCAACGTTTCGGTTTCATTAAGACCATACAACTTTTCTGTACGCTCCTGATGAAGACGTAAGACCGAAACGTTAAGACTAAAAACAATTTGTAATATATTCTAGAATTTTCGATTGTTTTATTTATTTGTTATTGTGAGTATAGCGCTCTGCAAAATATTGTATATATTAAAAATCAACAACAAAAGTATTTGATGCAGACATAATCGTTTTTATGAACCCAAATATATTTTAATTCTGCACAGAAAACTAAGGATAAAACGACTTTCAGTTTTCTTGCTACGTGTGTTTGTGAATCAGTTATGGTTTTTCTTTATTAAATCTCAAATATTGGTGATAACTTTTATCAACTTTAAAGTATTTGTCAACAAATTCAGTTTGTTTGTTTGTTTATTTTTTGAATTTCGCACAAAGCTACTCGAGGGCTATCTGTGCTAGCCGTCCCTAATTTAGCAATGTAAGACAAGAGGGAAGGCAGCTAGTCATCACCACCCACCGCCAACTCTTGGGCTACTCTTTTACCAACGAATATATTACGTCAACTGGACACCGTCTTGTTTTAACACTAAATATGTATTGGACTGCAGCCACTGGTGGATCGACAGCTTTCATTAAATTTGCTACTCTATGAGACACAAAATGTGTGTGGCACAGTCATCAACAAGTTCGAAATGTGAAGCCAGAGCTTTATTGTGTGTGACACAGTAATAAAAAAGCTAGAAATGTGAAGCCAGAGCTTTATTGTGTGTGGCACAGTAATCAAAAAAGCTCGAAATGTGAAGCCAGAGCTTTATTGATTTGTAGCCTGTTTCACCCAAAACATGCTCTGAGAATTCGTGGCAGTATGTACTGTCAAACCTCACTACTCAGTCAGTTTGCGGCGTGGGCTGTGGACTAGTTTCCTTCTCTTTAGCCCGTAATTTCAAAGTGTCCTTGTAAAGATATACACAAACATTATAAAACAAACGAGCTGAAAAACATTGTGTTACACTCGAAAAATGTGTGTTAATAACAAACGTGTAGATTTCGGCATCACGTGCTATAAGCGAAAGATGTTTGAGTTGCTGACATGAGCCTTGAGTTTTGACGCTATGTCCTATCCAAAAGTATCTAATTAAAAGGCCTGTTTTAGTAACTGTCTCTAAAAGTAATGGAAGGCCCTAAGTTACTGAAAGTGATGAAGGCCTGTTTTAGTAACTGAATAATGAAAGGCCTGTTTTAGTAACAGTTAGTGAAAGTAATTAAAGGTCTGTTTTAGTAACATTTACTGAAAGTAATGAAAGACCTGTTTTAGTAACAGTTACTAAAAGTAATGAAAGGCCTGTTTTAGTAACAGTTACTGAAAGTGATGAAAGGCCTGTTTTAGTAAGAATTACTAGAATAATGAAAGGCCTGTTTTAGTAACAGTTACTGAAAGTAATTAAAGGTCTGTTTTAGTAACATTTACTGAAAGTAATGAAAGGCCTGTTTTAGTAAGAATTACTAGAATAATGAAAGGCCTGTTTTACTAACAGTTACTGAAAGTAATGAAAGGCCTGTTTTAGTAACTGAAGATGACCTAAGATGACCTAAGACTTTGTTAATCTGAAGATGACCTAAGAAGGTCGAAACGTTGTTCTCTGCTTTATTAGTAAATGTGTTAATACCCATACTAGCCGTTCTGAGATATATTTTAGGCTATGTTTACAGATGTGTGCGGTAAGTGCCATTGTGTTATTTATGGCCAAAGAAAATAAGATAATTTCAAGGGTAAAATTAATACATAGTAAGTCCAAAGAGACTTTAGAGTGAAGTTATAATATTATAGATATTAATATTATCGGTTTATAAAAACACTCTTTAAAAAAGAACTAGATACAAGTTCTGTGTTCTTTCCCTCTTACTACACAAAGTCTCGATAACTGAACTCTGAAACTCGAAGGTAGATATTTACTGTAAACACAAAGAAACTGGTTCACGTGTAGTTTTGTGTTGAAACCAAAGAAATAATTTCTGTCATAATGAATTTCTTACGTGTTCATCATTACAGAAGGTAAACATTAGGTACGTTTAATTCTAACATATTTGAAAAATTCTATACAATAAAATAGAGATCCAAATATTTAATCTCTTTTAATAATATACTTTAATTTAAAGAAGGTTTAATTAATTAAATCCTTGAGAAAATCTGCTAAAATTTTTGTTTGAGGTTTCAAGTAATGTACTTATATTATTATTCTAGCCGTTTAACGGGGTCAACCTGTTTGTGTAAGTATATCTACATAACCTCTCACTTGAAAAATTAAAACCTGAAAAGTTCGCCAAGAAGGGATACACGTAACCAAGATGTCGTTTTTGTTCCACTTGCTCATATTCCTTGGTGTTAGATGTTTTCGTTTATTGGTGTTAGATGTTCATGATTTTGTTCATTGGAGTTAGATGTTCAATGTGATTACATTTTGTATTAAGTATACTCAATGTTTTGACAGTTTCTGTTAAGTGTACTCAATATGACGACATTTTGTATTAAGTATACTCAATGTTTTGACAGTTTCTGTTAGGTGTATTCAATGTTACCTTGGCCTGTCATGGAGAGGTAGTTGAGGCACTCGACCCGTAAATTGAGTGTCTCGGGTTCTATTCTGTGCCGCATCAAACATGCTCGCCAGTTCAGCCTTGTGGACTTTTTTATATTACGGGGAATATCATTGTTCGTTTTTAAAAGATTAGCCTACGAGTTGGCGGTAAGTGGTGATGACTAGCTGCCTTCCCTCTAGTCTTACACTGCTAAATTAGAGACGGCTACGTAGATAGCGCTCATGTAACTTTGCGCGAAGTTCAAAAACAAACAAACTATTTAAGCTTTTTAAATTGTGTTTACTCAGACGAGAATTCGCCAAACAAATGACCCATCAAGTAACAGAAAGAAATGCCATTAACATTCCTTAAATGGTTAATTATGTGAAGTCTAGATAATGGGTGATTTTTTAAATTTTAACAGAGTCCTCTCAACGATGTTACAGATAGAACACATCACTGTAAGAGTTACAACGTATTAAAACATATTAAACAACTACACTCACATAACATAATCTAATGTAACCTAACCTGATGAGACTTATTTCAAACATTGATGGGGTCAATGACTCTCTGTCAAGGGATTTATATAGCTGGGTGTTGTTTAACCACTGACTTTCTATTGAGTGATATATATGTATCTGGATATAGTTTAAACACTGACTTTTCGAGTTGTTTATATATTTGATTATTGTTTAAAAATAATTACTGTCCAGTGGTATTACAGGGCTGGTTACTGTATAAACAATGACTCACTATCCAGTGGTATTGCATGTCTAGGTATTGTTTAAACTATGAGTCACTGGATAGAGGTGATCAACCTAGCTAAATAAATGTTACAGTGTCTTAAAGCACGTGAATCAATAGTTCTTATTAAAATTAAGATAATATACTTTTGTTTCTGATGAAACAGTAAGAGCTAAAGATCTTTAAGTTCAGGCCTATTCACTTAATACAGATCGTTAAGTTCAGGCCTATTCACGTAATACAGATCGTTAAGTTCAGGCCTATTAACTTAATACAGATCGTTAAGTTCAGGCCTATTAACTTAATACAGATCGTTAAGTTCAGGCCTATTCACGTAATACAGATCGTTAAGTTCAGGCCTATTAACTTAATACAGATCTTTAAGTCTAGGCCTATTAACTTAATACAGATCGTTAAGTTCAGGCCTATAAACTTAATACAGATTTTTAACCTCAGGCCTATTAACTTAATACATATCGTTAAGTTCAGGCCTATTAACTTAATACAGATCGTAAAGTTCAGGCCTATTAACTTAATACAGATCGTTAAGTTCAGGGCTATTAAATTAATACAGATCGTTAAGTTCAGGCCTATTAAATTAATACAGATCGTTAGGTTCAGGCCTATTAACTTAATACATATCGTTAACTTTAGGCCAGTTAACCTAATACATATCGTTAAGTTCAGGTCTATTAACGTAATACAGATAATTAAGTTCAGGTCTATTAACGTAATACAGATCGTTAAGTTCAGGTCTATTAACTTAATACAGATTCGTTAAGTTCAGGTCTATTAACGTAATACAGATTCGTTAAGTTCAGGCCTACTAACTTAATACAGATTCGTTAAGTTCAGGTCTATTAACTTAATACAGATCGTTAAGTTCAGGTCTATTAACGTAATACAGATTAGTTAAGTTCAGGTCTATTAACGTAATACAGATTCGTTAAGTTCAGGTCTATTAACTTAATACAGATCGTTAAGTTCAAGCCTATTAACTTAATACAGATTCGTTAAGTTCAGGTCTATTAACTTAATACAGATCGTTAAGTTCAGGCCTATTAACTTAATACAGATTCGTTAAATTCAGGTCTATTAAAATAATACAGATCGCTAAGTTCAGGCCTATTAACTTAGTACAGATTCGTTAAGTTCAGGTCTATTAACTTAATACAGATCGTTAGGTTCAGGCCTATTAACTTAATACATATCGTTAAGTTCAGGCCTGTTAAATTAATACAGATCGTTAAGTTTAGGCCTATTAACCTAATACATATCGTTAAGTTCAGGTCTATTAACTTAATACAGATTCGTTAAGTTCAGATCTATTAACGTAATACAGATTCGTTAAGTTCAGGCCTATTAACTTAATACAGATTCGTTAAGTTCAGGTCTATTAACGTAATACAGATTCGTTAAGTTCAGGCCTATTAACTTAATACAAATTCGTTAAGTTCAGGTCTATTAACGTAATACAGATTCGTTAAGTTCAGGCCTATTAACTTAATACAGATTCGTTAAGTTCAGGTCTATTAACTTAATACAGATCGTTAAGTTCAGGTCTATTAACGTAATACAGATTCGTTAAGTTCAGGTCTATTAACTTAATACAGATTCGTTAAGTTCAGGCCTATTAACGTAATACAGATTCGTTATGTTCAGGCCTATTAACTTAATACAGATCGTTAAGTTCAGGGCTATTAACTTAATACAGATCGTTAAGTTCAGGCCTATTAAATTAATATAGATCGTTAGGTTCAGGCCTATTAACTTAATACATATCGTTAAGTTCAGGCCTGTTAAATTAATACAGATCGTTAAGTTTACGCCTATTAACCTAATACATATCGTTAAGTTCAGGTCTATTAACGTAATACAGATCGTTAAGTTCAGGCCTATTCACGTAATACAGATCGTTAAGTCTAGGCCTATTAACTTAATACAGATCGTTAAGTTCAGGCCTATAAACTTAATACAGATTTTTAACCTCAGGCCTATTAACTTAATACATATCGTTAAGTTCAGGCCTATTAACTTAATACAGATCGTTAAGTTCAGGCCTATTAACTTAATACAGATCGTTAAGTTCAGGGCTATTAAATTAATACAGATCGTTAAGTTCAGGCCTATTAAATTAATACAGATCGTTAGGTTCAGGCCTATTAACTTAATACATATCGTTAACTTTAGGCCAGTTAACCTAATACATATCGTTAAGTTCAGGTCTATTAACGTAATACAGATCGTTAAGTTCAGGTCTATTAACGTAATACAGATCGTTAAGTTCAGGCCTATTAACTTAATACAGATTCGTTAAGTTCAGGTCTATTAACGTAATACAGATCGTTAAGTTCAGGCCTATTAACTTAATACAGATTCGTTAAGTTCAGGTCTATTAACTTAATACAGATTCGTTAAGTTCAGGCCTATTAACGTAATACAGATTCGTTAAGTTCAGGTCTATTAACGTAATACAGATTCGTTAAGTTCAGGTCTATTAACTTAATACAGATCGTTAAGTTCAGGTCTATTAACTTAATACAGATTCGTTAAGTTCAGGTCTATTAACTTAATACAGATCGTTAAGTTCAGGCCTATTAACTTAATACAGATTCGTTAAGTTCAGGTCTATTAAAATAATACAGATCGCTAAGTTCAGGCCTATTAACTTAGTACAGATTCGTTAAGTTCAGGTCTATTAACTTAATACAGATCGTTAGGTTCAGGCCTATTAACTTAATACATATTCGTTAAGTTCAGGCCTATTAAATTAATACAGATCGTTAAGTTCAGGCCTATTAACTTAATACATATCGTTAAGTTCAGGCCTATTAACTTAATACAGATTCGTTAAGTTCAGATCTATTAACTATTAAATACAGATCGTTAAGTTCAGGCCTATTAACTTAATACAGATCGTTAAGTTCAGGTCTATTAACGTAATACAGATCGTTAAGTTCAGGCCTATTAACTTAATACAGATTCGTTAAGTTCAGGCCTATTAACTTAATACAGATTCGTTAAGTTCAGGCCTATTAACGTAATACAGATTCGTTAAGTTCAGGTCTATTAACTTAATACAGATTCGTTAAGTTCAGGCCTATTAACGTAATACAGATTCGTTAAGTTCAGGCCTATTAAATTAATATAGATCGTTAGGTTCAGGCCTATTAACTTAATACATATCGTTAAGTTCAGGCCTGTTAAATTAATACAGATCGTTAAGTT
Organism: Tachypleus tridentatus; assembly: GCF_004210375.1. Taxonomy (NCBI): domain Eukaryota; kingdom Metazoa; phylum Arthropoda; class Merostomata; order Xiphosura; family Limulidae; genus Tachypleus; species Tachypleus tridentatus. The sequence continues at coordinate 9,057,096 of NC_134833.1, forward strand.
TACGCCTATTAACCTAATACATATCGTAAAGTTCAGGTCTATTAACGTAATACAGATCGTTAAGTTCAGGTCTATTAACGTAATACAGATCGTTAAGTTCAGGTATATTAACTTAATACAGATTCGTTAAGTTCAGGTCTATTAACTTAATACAGATCGTTTAGTTCATGGCCTATTAACTTAATACAGATTCGTTAAGTTCAGGTCTATTAACGTAATTCAGATTCGTTAAGTTCAGGCCTATTAACTTAATACAGATCGTTAAGTTCAGGACTATTAATTTAATACAGATTCGTTAAGTTCAGGTCTATTAACTTAATACATATCGTTAAGTTCAGGCCTGTTAAATTAATACAGATCGTTAAGTTTACGCCTATTAACTTAATACATATCGTTAAGTTCAGGTCTATTAACGTAATACAGATCGTTAAGTTCAGGCCTATTAACTTAATACAGATTCGTTAAGTTCAGGTTCAGGTCTATTAACTTAATACAGATTCGTTAAGTTCAGGCCAATTAACGTAATACAGATTCGTTAAGTTCAGGCCTATTAACTTAATTCAGATTCGTTAAGTACAGGTCTATTAACTTAATACAAATCGATACGTTCAGGTCTATTAACTTAATACAGATTCGTTAAGTTCAGGTCTATTAACTTAATACAGATCGTTAAGTTCAGGCCTATTAACTTAATACAGATTCGTTAAGTTCAGGTCTATTCTATTAACGCCTAATACAGATTCGTTAAGTTCAGGTCTATTAACTTAATACAGATCGTTAAGTTCAGGCCTATTAACTTAATACAGATCGTTAAGTTCAGGTCTATTAACGTAATACAGATTCGTTAAGTTCAGGTCTATTAACGTAATACAGATTCGTTAAGTTCAGGTCTAATTAACGTAATACAGATTAACTATTAATACAGATCGTTAAGTTCAGGCCTATTAATTTAATACAGATCGTTAAGTTCAGGTCTATTAACCTTAATACATATCGTTAAGTTCAGGCCTATTAAATTAATACAGATCGTTAAGTTTAGGCCTATTAACCTAATACATATCGTTAAGTTCAGGTCTATTAACGTAATACAGATCGTTAAGTTCAGGTCTATTAACTTAATACAGATTCGTTAAGTTCAGGCCAATTAACGTAATACAGATTCGTTAAGTTCAGGCCTATTAACTTAATTCAGATTCGTTAAGTACAGGTCTATTAACTTAATACAAATCGATACGTTCAGGTCTATTAACTTAATACAGATTCGTTAAGTTCAGGCCTATTAACTTAATACAGATCGTTAAGTTCAGGCCTATTAACTTAATACAGATTCGTTAAGTTCAGGTCTATTAAAATAATACAAATCGCTAAGTTCAGGCCTATTAACTTAGTACAGATTCGTTAAGTTCAGGTCTATTAACTTAATACAGATCGTTTAGTTCATGGCCTATTAACTTAATACAGATTCGTTAAGTTCAGGCCTATTAACGTAATTCAGATTCGTTAAGTTCAGGCCTATTAACTTAATACAGATCGTTAAGTTCAGGCCTATTAATTTAATACAGATTCGTTAAGTTCAGGTCTATTAACTTAATACAGATTCGTTAAGTTCAGGCCAATTAACGTAATACAGATTCGTTAAGTTCAGGCCTATTAACTTAATTCAGATTCGTTAAGTACAGGTCTATTAACTTAATACAAATCGATACGTTCAGGTCTATTAACTTAATACAGATTCGTTAAGTTCAGGTCTATTAACTTAATACAGATCGTTAAGTTAAGGCCTATTAACTTAATACAGAATCGTTAAGTTCAGGCCTATTGATTTTAATACAAATTCGTTAAGTTCAGGCATATTAACTTTATACAGATTCGTTAAGTTCAGGCCTATTAACTTAATACATATCGTTAAGTTCAGGTCTATTAACTTAATACAGATCGTTAAGTTCAGGTCTATTAACGTAATACAGATTCGTTAAGTTCAGGTCTATTAACTTAATACAGATTCGTTAAGTTCAGGCCTATTAACGTAATACAGATTCGTTATGTTCAGGCCTATTAACTTAATAGAGATCGTTAAGTTCAGGGCTATTAACTTAATACAGATCGTTAAGTTCAGGCCTATTAAATTAATATAGATCGTTAGGTTCAGGCCTATTAACTTAATACATATCGTTAAGTTCAGGCCTGTTAAATTAATACAGATCGTTAAGTTCAGGCCTATTAACTTAATTCAGAATCGTTAATACAGGATCGTTAAGTTCAGGTCCTATTAACTTAATACATATCGTTAAGTTACATTCAGGTCTATTAACTTAATACAGATCGTTAAGTTCAGGCCTATTAACTTAATACAGATCGTTAAGTTCAGGTCTATCCACTAATATTAACTATTAACTTAATACAGATTCGTTAAGTTCAGGTCTATTAACGTAATACAGATCGTTAAGTTCAGGTCTATTAACGTAATACAGATCGTTAAGTTCAGGTATATTAACTTAATACAGATTCGTTAAGTTCAGGTCTATTAACGTAATACAGATTCGTTAAGTTCAGGCCTATTAACTTAATACAGATTCGTTAAGTACAGGTCTATTAACGTAATACAGATTCGTTAAGTTCAGGTCTATTAACGTAATACAGATCGTTAAGTTCAGGTCTATTAACTTAATACATATTCGTTAAGTTCAGGTCTATTAAAATAATACAGATCGCTAAGTTCAGGCCTATTAACTTAGTACAGATTCGTTAAGTTCAAGTCTATTAACTTAATACAGATCGTTTAGTTCATGGCCTATTAACTTAATACATATTCGTTAAGTTCAGGCCTATTAACGTAATACAGATTCGTTAAGTTCAGGCCTATTAACTTAATACAGATCGTTAAGTTCAGGCCTATTAATTTAATACAGATTCGTTAAGTTCAGGTCTATTAACTTAATACAGATTCGTTAAGTTCAGGCCAATTAACGTAATACAGATTCGTTAAGTTCAGCCCTATTAACTTAATTCAGATTCGTTAAGTACAGGTCTATTAACTTAATACAAATCGATACGTTCAGGTCTATTAACTTAATACAGATTCGTTAAGTTCAGGTCTATTAACTTAATACAGGTCGTTAAGTTCAGGCCTATTAACTTAATACAGATTCGTTAAGTTCAGGTCTATTAAAATAATACAAATCGCTAAGTTCAGGCCTATTAACTTAGTACAGATTCGTTAAGTTCAGGTCTATTAACTTAATACAGATCGTTTAGTTCATGGCCTATTAACTTAATACAGATTCGTTAAGTTCAGGTCTATTAACGTAATTCAGATTCGTTAAGTTCAGGCCTATTAACTTAATACAGATCGTTAAGTTCAGGCCTATTAATTTAATACAGATTCGTTAAGTTCAGGTCTATTAACTTAATACATATCGTTAAGTTCAGGCCTGTTAAATTAATACAGATCGTTAAGTTTACGCCTATTAACCTAATACATATCGTTAAGTTCAGGTCTATTAACGTAATACAGATCGTTAAGTTCAGGTCTATTAACTTAATACAGATTCGTTAAGTTCAGGCCAATTAACGTAATACAGATTCGTTAAGTTCAGGCCTATTAACTTAATTCAGATTCGTTAAGTACAGGTCTATTAACTTAATACAAATCGATACGTTCAGGTCTATTAACTTAATACAGATCGTTAAGTTCAGGCCTATTAACTTAATACAGATTCGTTAAGTTCAGGTCTATTAACGTAATACAGATTCGTTAAGTTCAGGCCTATTAACTTAATACAGATTCGTTAAGTTCAGGTCTATTAACTTAATACAGATCGTTAAGTTCAGGTCTATTAACGTAATACAGATTAGTTAAGTTCAGGTCTATTAACGTAATACAGATTCGTTAAGTTCAGGTCTATTAACTTAATACAGATCGTTAAGTTCAGGCCTATTAATTTAATACAGATTCGTTAAGTTCAGGTCTATTAACTTAATACATATCGTTAAGTTCAGGCCTGTTAAATTAATACAGATCGTTAAGTTTACGCCTATTAACCTAATACATATCGTTAAGTTCAGGTCTATTAACGTAATACAGATCGTTAAGTTCAGGTCTATTAACTTAATACAGATTCGTTAAGTTCAGGCCAATTAACGTAATACAGATTCGTTAAGTTCAGGCCTATTAACTTAATTCAGATTCGTTAAGTACAGGTCTATTAACTTAATACAAATCGATACGTTCAGGTCTATTAACTTAATACAGATTCGTTAAGTTCAGGCCAATTAACTTAATACAGATCGTTAAGTTCAGGCCTATTAACTTAATACAGATTCGTTAAGTTCAGGTCTATTAAAATAATACAAATCGCTAAGTTCAGGCCTATTAACTTAGTACAGATTCGTTAAGTTCAGGTCTATTAACTTAATACAGATTGTTTAGTTCATGGCCTATTAACTTAATACAGATTCGTTAAGTTCAGGCCTATTAACGTAATTCAGATTCGTTAAGTTCAGGCCTATTAACTTAATACAGATCGTTAAGTTCAGGCCTATTAATTTAATACAGATTCGTTAAGTTCAGGTCTATTAACTTAATACAGATTCGTTAAGTTCAGGCCAATTAACGTAATACAGATTCGTTAGGTTCAGGCCTATTAACTTAATTCAGATTCGTTAAGTTCAGGTCTATTAACGTAATACAGATTCGTTAAGTTCAGGCCTATTAACTTAATACAGATTCGTTAAGTACAGGTCTATTAACGTAATACAGATTCGTTAAGTTCAGGTCTATTAACGTAATACAGATTCGTTAAGTTCAGGTCTATTAACTTAATACAGATCGTTAAGTTCAGGTCTATTAACTTAATACATATTCGTTAAGTTCAGGTCTATTAAAATAATACAGATCGCTAAGTTCAGGCCTATTAACTTAGTACAGATTCGTTAAGTTCAAGTCTATTAACTTAATACAGATCGTTTAGTTCATGGCCTATTAACTTAATACATATTCGTTAAGTTCAGGCCTATTAACGTAATACAGATTCGTTAAGTTCAGGCCTATTAACTTAATACAGATCGTTAAGTTCAGGCCTATTAATTTAATACAGATTCGTTAAGTTCAGGTCTATTAACTTAATACAGATTCGTTAAGTTCAGGCCAATTAACGTAATACAGATTCGTTAAGTTCAGCCCTATTAACTTAATTCAGATTCGTTAAGTACAGGTCTATTAACTTAATACAAATCGATACGTTCAGGTCTATTAACTTAATACAGATTCGTTAAGTTCAGGTCTATTAACTTAATACAGATCGTTAAGTTCAGGCCTATTAACTTAATACAGATTCGTTAAGTTCAGGTCTATTAAAATAATACAAATCGCTAAGTTCAGGCCTATTAACTTAGTACAGATTCGTTAAGTTCAGGTCTATTAACTTAATACAGATCGTTTAGTTCATGGCCTATTAACTTAATACAGATTCGTTAAGTTCAGGTCTATTAACGTAATTCAGATTCGTTAAGTTCAGGCCTATTAACTTAATACAGATCGTTAAGTTCAGGACTATTAATTTAATACAGATTCGTTAAGTTCAGGTCTATTAACTTAATACATATCGTTAAGTTCAGGCCTGTTAAATTAATACAGATCGTTAAGTTTACGCCTATTAACCTAATACATATCGTTAAGTTCAGGTCTATTAACGTAATACAGATCGTTAAGTTCAGGTCTATTAACTTAATACAGATTCGTTAAGTTCAGGCCAATTAACGTAATACAGATTCGTTAAGTTCAGGCCTATTAACTTAATTCAGATTCGTTAAGTACAGGTCTATTAACTTAATACAAATCGATACGTTCAGGTCTATTAACTTAATACAGATTCGTTAAGTTCAGGTCTATTAACTTAATACAGATCGTTAAGTTCAGGCCTATTAACTTAATACAGATTCGTTAAGTTCAGGTCTATTAACGTAATACAGATTCGTTAAGTTCAGGCCTATTAACTTAATACAGATTCGTTAAGTTCAGGTCTATTAACTTAATACAGATTCGTTAAGTTCAGGTCTATTAACTTAATACAGATTAGTTAAGTTCAGGTCTATTAACGTAATACAGATTCGTTAAGTTCAGGTCTATTAACTTAATACAGATCGTTAAGTTCAGGCCTATTAATTTAATACAGATTCGTTAAGTTCAGGTCTATTAACTTAATACATATCGTTAAGTTCAGGCCTGTTAAATTAATACAGATCGTTAAGTTTACGCCTATTAACCTAATACATATCGTTAAGTTCAGGTCTATTAACGTAATACAGATCGTTAAGTTCAGGTCTATTAACTTAATACAGATTCGTTAAGTTCAGGCCTATTAACTTAATACAGATTCGTTAAGTTCAGGCCTATTAACTTAATTCAGATTCGTTAAGTTCAGATTCAGGTCTATTAACTTAATACAAATCGATACGTTCAGGTCTATTAACTTAATACAGATTCGTTAAGTTCAGGCCTATTAACTTAATACAGATCGTTAAGTTCAGGCCTATTAACTTAATACAGATTCGTTAAGTTCAGGTCTATTAAAATAATACAAATCGCTAAGTTCAGGCCTATTAACTTAGTACAGATTCGTTAAGTTCAGGTCTATTAACTTAATACAGATCGTTTAGTTCATGGCCTATTAACTTAATACAGATTCGTTAAGTTCAGGCCTATTAACGTAATTCAGATTCGTTAAGTTCAGGCCTATTAACTTAATACAGATCGTTAAGTTCAGGCCTATTAACTTAATACAGATTCGTTAAGTTCAGGTCTATTAACTTAATACAGATTCGTTAAGTTCAGGCCTATTAACGTAATACAGATTCGTTAAGTTCAGGCCTATTAACTTAATACAGATTCGTTAAGTTCAGGTCTATTAACTTAATACATCGATACGTTCAGGTCTATTAACTTAATACAGATTCGTTAAGTTCAGGTCTATTAACTTAATACAGATCGTTAAGTTAAGGCTTATTAACTTAATACAGATCGTTATGTTCAGGCCTATTGATTTAATACAAATTCGTTAAGTTCAGGCATATTAACTTTATACAGATTCGTTAAGTTCAGGCCTATTAACTTAATACATATCGTTAAGTTCAGGTCTATTAACTTAATACAGATCGTTAAGTTCAGGTCTATTAACGTAATACAGATTCGTTAAGTTCAGGTCTATTAACTTAATACAGATTCGTTAAGTTCAGGCCTATTAACGTAATACAGATTCGTTATGTTCAGGCCTATTAACTTAATACAGATCGTTAAGTTCAGGGCTATTAACTTAATACAGATCGTTAAGTTCAGGCCTATTAAATTAATATAGATCGTTAGGTTCAGGCCTATTAACTTAATACATATCGTTAAGTTCAGGCCTGTTAAATTAATACAGATCGTTAAGTTTACGCCTATTAACCTAATACATATCGTTAAGTTCAGGTCTATTAACGTAATACAGATCGTTAAGTTCAGGTCTATTAACGTAATACAGATCGTTAAGTTCAGGTATATTAACTTAATACAGATTCGTTAAGTTCAGGTCTATTAACGTAATACAGATTCGTTAAGTTCAGGCCTATTAACTTAATACAGATTCGTTAAGTACAGGTCTATTAACTTAATACAGATTCGTTAAGTTCAGGTCTATTAACGTAATACAGATTCGTTAAGTTCAGGCCTATTAACTTAATACAGATTCGTTAAGTTCAGGTCTATTAACTTAATACAGATCGATAAGTTCAGGCCTATTAACTTAATACAGATTCGTTAAGTTCAAGTCTATTAACTTAATACAGATCGTTAAGTTCATGGCCTATTAACTTAATACATATTCGTTAAGTTCAGGTCTATTAACGTAATACAGATTCGTTAAGTTCAGGCCCTATAATACAGATCGTTAAGTTCAGGTAATTTAATACAGATTCGTTAAGTTCAGGTCTATTAACTTAATACAGATTCGTTAAGTTCAGGCCTATTAACGTAATACAGATTCGTTAAGTTCAGGCCTATTAACTTAATTCAGATTCGTTAAGTTCAGGTCTATTAACTTAATACAGATCGTTAAGTTCAGGCCTATTAATTTAATACAGATTCGTTAAGTTCAGGTCTATTAACTTAATACAGGTCGTTAAGTTCAGGCCTATTAACTTAATACAGATTCGTTAAGTTCAGGTCTATTAAAATAATACAAATCGCTAAGTTCAGGCCTATTAACTTAGTACAGATCGTTAAGTTCAGGTCTATTAACTTAATACAGATCGTTAAGTTCAGGCCTATTAACTTAATACAGATTCGTTAAGTTCAGGCCTATTAACGTAATTCAGATTCGTTAAGTTCAGGTCTATTAACTTAATACAAATCGTTAAGTTCAGGCCTATTAATTTAATACAGATTCGTTAAGTTCAGGTCTATTAACTTAATACATATCGTTAAGTTCAGGCCTGTTAAATTAATACAGATCGTTAAGTTTACGCCTATTAACCTAATACATATCGTTAAGTTCAGGTCTATTAACGTAATACAGATCGTTAAGTTCAGGTCTATTAACTTAATACAGATTCGTTAAGTTCAGGCCTATTAACTTAATACAGATTCGTTAAGTTCAGGTCTATTAACTTAATTCAGATTCGTTAAGTACAGGCCTATTAACTTAATACAGAATCGTTAAGTTCAGGTCTATTAACTTAATACAGATCGTTAAGTTCATGGCCTATTAACTTAATACAGATTCGTTAAGTTCAGGTCTATTAACGTAATACAGATTCGTTAAGTTCAGGCCTATTAACTTAATACAGATCGTTAAGTTCAGGTCTATTAATTTAATACAGATCGTTAAGTTCAGGTCTATTAACGTAATACAGATCGTTAAGTTCAGGTCTATTAAATTAATACAGATCGTTAAGTTCAGGTCTATTAACTTAATACAGATCGTTAAGTTCAGGCCTATTAATTTAATACAGATTCGTTAAGTTCAGGTCTATTAACTTAATACATATCGTTAAGTTCAGGCCTGTTAAATTAATACAGATCGTTAAGTTTACGCCTATTAACCTAATACATATCGTTAAGTTCAGGTCTATTAACGTAATACAGATCGTTAAGTTCAGGTCTATTAACTTAATACAGATTCGTTAAGTTCAGGCCAATTAACGTAATACAGATTCGTTAAGTTCAGGCCTATTAAGTTAATTCAGATTCGTTAAGTACAGGTCTATTAACTTAATACAAATCGATACGTTCAGGTCTATTAACTTAATACAGATTCGTTAAGTTCAGGCCAATTAACTTAATACAGATCGTTAAGTTCAGGCCTATTAACTTAATACAGATTCGTTAAGTTCAGGTCTATTAAAATAATACAAATCGCTAAGTTCAGGCCTATTAACTTAGTACAGATTCGTTAAGTTCAGGTCTATTAACTTAATACAGATTGTTTAGTTCATGGCCTATTAACTTAATACAGATTCGTTAAGTTCAGGCCTATTAACGTAATTCAGATTCGTTAAGTTCAGGCCTATTAACTTAATACAGATCGTTAAGTTCAGGCCTATTAATTTAATACAGATTCGTTAAGTTCAGGTCTATTAACTTAATACAGATTCGTTAAGTTCAGGCCAATTAACGTAATACAGATTCGTTAAGTTCAGGCCTATTAACTTAATTCAGATTCGTTAAGTACAGGTCTATTAACTTAATACAAATCGATACGTTCAGGTCTATTAACTTAATACAGATTCGTTAAGTTCAGGTCTATTAACTTAATACAGATCGTTAAGTTAAGGCTTATTAACTTAATACCGATCGTTATGTTCAGGCCTATTGATTTAATACAAATTCGTTAAGTTCAGGCATATTAACTTTATACAGATTCGTTAAGTTCAGGCCTATTAACTTAATACATATCGTTAAGTTCAGGCCTATTAACTTTATACAAATCTTTAAATTATTTTTGTCTTACCACCAGTTTTAGTGTCGTAATCAAAATCCTAAAAGAAATGGTAGAAAAACAGTTTTATTTTGGGCGTTATGATGTTGGATGTACAGCTATCTTGCACATTCTTTGAATTCTATATTATTAACAAAACTGTCTTGAATATATTACACATATATATATCTGTTATAATACGAACTATCAATTTCCTGACAGGCCCTAATATATCGGTTTAATAATCCGATGTTTTCTGAGAAATATTTAATTTAAGACAGAATATTTTTAATCAAAACAAATTCAATTTGTTTTAAAATAGAAAATTGGGGAAAATTTTTATTATAAAAACAATATTTTCCAAGTGATATAAACATTTTGACCTTTCTAGGGTTTAGTAGACCTTATTATATCTTTAAATAACCGAAATTTTAAGGTAAGAGTGCTTATCCAATTGCATAGCCACCTCTGGCCTTTTTCTGGTGAGTTTCCGGAGGGAATCGAGCCCCTGTTTCAAGGTCATAAATCCGTGGACTCACCGCTGTACCAGCAGGGGCCTTAAGGTTAGCACTTAGTAGTAATATTTTAAAAGAAGTCTATAAGAAAGGACTGCTGAGTTGTTAAGAGTTAAGAGAACTTGATTAGTTTTGGAATTTCGCACAAAACTACTCGAGGGCTATTTGTGCTAGCCGTCCCTAATTTAGCAGTGTAAAACTAGAGGAAAGGCAGCTAGTCATCATCACCCACCACCAACTCTTGGGCTACTCATTTACCAACGAATAGTGGGAATGACCGTAAAATTATAAGGCTTCCACGGCTGAAAGAACAAGCATGTTTGGTGTGACGTGGATTTGAAGTACTCACTAGAGGGGAAGACAGCCAGCAGCACGCGCCGCCACAAGAGTAATGTGTGATTCTTTGAACTGAATGAGTCGGTTAGATGTTAGTTGTATGACGCGATCACAGCTAAAAATGCGAATCTAGTTAAAAAAGATTTAGTCTCGAACCTTATTAAAACACAAGTTTATTGCACTGTATTTGCTTAAACTATAAATCTATTGATTATTTGTTATAGGAATGTGTGCCAGGTCACACGGTACTTACCAGTTTGTGAATTAACATCTCGTTTTATAACTGTTTTGTCCAAAATGTTTCGTGGCAGTCATAATGTTAAGGATAGCTTAGTTTTATCAATGCCCTCTGGTGTTGGAAAGTAAAATAATGTAAATTTATCATTGAGCATGATTTTGTACACATACTGTGTATTTTTACTTATATTTTATGAGAATTAAAATCGTCTGCGTTCCAGTCACATTCGTTCACGAAAACGAATTTCCTTACTGATGAAAAACAAAGAATGTACATTATCTTCACAAAAAATGTTTTAGGCCTAACAACGTATTGTAACAACATTTTATTAGACAATTATCCATGTTTCTATGAGTTGCAATTGTTTTAACTCGCGGAAATTCAGTGTTTAGACAAAAAAAAATTCAAATACTTTACCGGATGGAAGCGAAAGTGCATTTCCGGTAAAATTAGATTTCACTAAAAACCTTTCCTCTCACTATTCTATCACTTCTCTTAAAACATGTCAAGAATGTATTGTCAAAGGGATAACCGAAGAACGTAATGTAATAAGATTCAGAGATCTATACATCATAATAAACGTCAGTTTGATACTTCGGAAGGCTAGTCTGTTGGAGGCTCGACATTTCCATGTCTAGAGTTTCAATATCACATATTTTTCTCTAATAACTAGTCTTCATATACGACAAAATATCCTATCTATATCACTTAACTTGGAAGTAATAAAAAACCATCTTTGTTAGAGGTGACGGTTTTAGCAATACGTATATATAAATATCCATCACAAGAAATATTTGGAAGAGTATGATAACATTTGATGAAAAGAATACTTGGAAGAGTATGATAACATTTGATAAAGAATACTTGGAAGAGTATGATAACATTTGATAAAGAATACTTGGAAGAGTATGATAACATTTGATAAAGAATACTTGGAAGAGTATGATAACATTTGATGAGAAGTATTTGGAAGAGTATGATAACATTTGATGAGAAGTATTTGGAAGAGTATGATAACATTTGATAAAGAATACTTGGAAGAGTATGATATCATTTGATAAAGAATACTTGGAAGAGTATGATAACATTTGATGAGAAGTATTTGGAAGAGTATGATATCATTTGATAAAGAATATTTGGAAAAGTATGATAACATTTGATAAGAAATACTTGGAAGAGTATGATAACATTTGATGAGAAATACTTGGAAAAGTATGATAACATTTGATGAAAAGAATACTTGGAAGAGTATGATAACATTTGATAAAGAATACTTGGAAGAGTATGATAACATTTGATAAAGAATACTTGGAAGAGTATGATATCATTTGATAAGAAATATTTGGAAGAGTATGATATCATTTGATGAGAAGTATTTGGAAGAGTATGATATCATTTGATAAGAAATACTTGGAAGAGTATGATAACATTTGATAAAGAATACTTGGAAGAGTATGATATCATTTGATAAAGAATACTTGGAAGAGTATGATAACATTTGATAAAGAATACTTGGAAGAGTATGATAACATTTGATGAGAAGTATTTGGAAAAGTATGATATCATTTGATGAGAAGTATTTGGAAGAGTATGATATCATTTGATAAGAAATACTTGGAAGAGTATGATAACATTTGATGAGAAATACTTGGAAAAGTATGATAACATTTGATGAGAAGTATTTGGAAGAGTATGATATCATTTGATGAGAAGTATTTGGAAGAGTATGATAACATTTGATGAGAAGTATTTGGGAAAAGTATGATAACATTTGATAAAGAATACTTGGAAGAGTATGATAACATTTGATAAAGAATACTTGGAAGAGTATGATAACATTTGATGAGAAGTATTTGGAAAAGTATGATATCATTTGATAAAGAATATTTGGAAAAGTATGATAACATTTGATAAAGAATACTTGGAAGAGTATGATATCATTTGATAAAGAATACTTGGAAGAGTATGATAACATTTGATAAGAAATACTTGGAAGAGTATGATAACATTTGATGAGAAATACTTGGAAAAGTATGATAACATTTGATGAGAAGTATTTGGAAGAGTATGATATCATTTGATGAGAAGTATTTGGAAGAGTATGATAACATTTGATGAGAAGTATTTGGGAAAAGTATGATAACATTTGATAAAGAATACTTGGAAGAGTATGATAACATTTGATAAAGAATACTTGGAAGAGTATGATAACATTTGATAAAGAATACTTGGAAGAGTATGATAACATTTGATGAGAAGTATTTGGAAAAGTATGATATCATTTGATAAAGAATATTTGGAAAAGTATGATAGCATTTGATAAAGAATACTTGGAAGAGTATGATATCATTTGATAAAGAATACTTGGAAGAGTATGATAACATTTGATAAGAAATACTTGGAAGAGTATGATAACATTTGATGAGAAATACTTGGAAAAGTATGATAACATTTGATGAGAAGTATTTGGAAGAGTATGATAACATTTGATGAGAAGTATTTGGAAGAGTATGATAACATTTGATGAGAAATACTTGGAAGAGTATGATAACATTTGATGAAGAATACTTGGAAGAGTATGATAACATTTGATGAGAAGTACTTGGAAGAGTATGATAACATTTGATGAGAAATACTTGGAAGAGTATGATAATTTGATAGAAGTATTTGGAAAAGTATGATATCATTTGATAAAGAAAATACTGGAA